>NW_010362623.1:776262-825140 GCF_000414095.1 Morus notabilis
GCATTCTATTGATAAGATATGTGGCAGTAAGAATGGCTTCTCCCCAGAAGTGTTTAGGTACATGGTTGGTAAACATGAGTGATCTAGCTACCTCAAGTAAGTGTTTGTTTTTCCTTTCGGCTACCCCATTTTGTTGAGGGGTGTCAACACAAGAACTCACATGGATAATTCCTTGTTCCAAGAGATAGGAACCCAAAACTGATGTAAAGTATTCCCTGCCATTATCGGTCTTAAGAACCTGAATTTTGCTTTTGAATTGGGTGTGAATCATAGAATAAAAGGACTTGAAGATTTCCCCTGTTTCAGATTTTTCTTTCATTAAAAATGTCCAAGCGGTTCAAGTATGATCATCTATGAAAGATATGAACCAACGAGCCCCATTAATATTTTTCACTCGTGAGGGTCCCCAAATGTCACTGTGAATTATGGAGAATGGATGTGAAGGCTTATATTGAATACTAGGATAGACATGCCGAGTGTGCTTTGCAAGTTGACATATTTCACAATGAAAAAACTTGGAATTTTTATTGATGAATAAATGAGGGAACAATTTTTCAAGGTACACAAAATTTGGATGACCAAGGCGAAAGTGCCATAACATAACTTGATTCTCATTTGAAACAGAAACAGAATTGGAAACAGACTCAAAAAAACAACTTGAATGAACTTGTCCATGTGGAGGAGGGTTCCGTTTGAGCAAGTAGAGACCACCACACATTTCAGCACTGCCAATCACCTTCCCCGAATCCGTTGCCTGAAATTCACAAAGATTTGGATAGAATTTAGTCACACAGTTCAAGTCACGGGTGAGTTTACTAATAGAAATCAGATTGCAATCTAATTTTGGAACATAAAGGACAGATGAGAGAAGGAGATCCTTTGTCAATTTGATGGATCCGATTCTTGCCACGTTTGAATGTGATCCATCGGCTATTCATTTTATTGATGAATAAATGAGGGAACAATTTTTCAAGGTACACAAAATTTGGATGACCAAGGCGAAAGTGCCATAACATAACTTGATTCTTATTTGACACAAAAACAGAATTGGAAATAGACTCAGAAAAACAACTTGAATGAACTTGTCCATGTGGAGGAGGATTCCCTTTGAGCAAGTAGAGACCACCACACATTTCAGCACTGCCAATCACCTTCCCCGAATCCGCTGCCTGAAATTCACAAAGATTTGGATAGAATTTAGTCACACAGTTCAAATCACGGGTGAGTTTACTAATAGAAATCAGATTGCAATCTAATTTTGGAACATAAAGGACAAATGAGAGAAGGAGATCCTTTGTCAATTTTATGGATCCGATTCCTGCCACGTTTGAATGTGATCCATCGGCTATTCGTACTGTGCTAGGATAAATGAGGGAACAATTTTTCAAGGTACACAAAATTTGGATGACCAAGGCGAAAGTGCCATAACATAACTTGATTCTCATTTGACACAGAAACAGAATTGGAAATAGACTCAGAAAAACAACTTGAATGAACTTGTCCATGAGGAGGAGGATTCCCTTTGTGGGTGATGTGGACTGAGAAGGACCTGATACCTGTCCGAGTAGCTTCTGCAGTACCTCAATCTGCTCCCTGGTGAACGTACTGATTTCAGGAGTGGTGCTGGGGTTGTCTGAAGTGGTGACAGCATTTGTGCGGCTATCCCGGTCCTGGCGAGCACGGTTAGGCTTCCAATCAGCGGGCTTCCCATGTATTTTCTAGCAATTTTCTCTGGTGTGGCCAGGCTTCTTGCAATGGTCGCACCATGGTCTTCCTCTTCTTTGCCTGTTATCCTGAGATGAGTTGTGTGTGTATAAGGCCGAACCTTCAGCAACCGGGGTGCTCATATTTTCTGTCATCATTAGTTTCTTCCTGCTTTCTTCTCTTCTGACTTCAGCAAATGCCTCTCGGATGGAAGGCAAAGGCCTGCTTCCCATGATTCTCCCCCTTACTTCGTCCAGATCCTTGTTGAGACCAAGGAGAAATTTGAATGTTCTCTTTTGATCAACAATCTTTTTGTATAAAGCTGCATCATCAGGACATTTCCAGGGATATATCTCAAACATATCAAGGTGCTGCCAGTACCGGGTTATTGTGTTGAAATACTGAGTGATTGTCATCTCCCCTTGTCGCATATCATGAAGTCGAGTTTCAATTTCAAAAAGTTCTGAGGTATTTTCAGAACTGGAGTAGGTTTCACGTGCCGCATCCCAAATTTCCTTGGCTGTTTTGTAGAGAAGGAAATTCTCTCCAACTTCGGTGGTCATGGAGTTTATTAGCCATGACATAACCATGTGATTTTCTGTTTTCCACGTCCGATACTTGGGATCTGTTGCCGCTGGAACAGGGACCTCACTGGTGAGATACTCATCTTTTCCTCTGCCAGATACATATATGAGGACGGATTGTGACCACTGAAGGAAATTGTGGCCACTGAGTTTGTGACTGGTAATAGGGAGAGGTGAGTTTTCGATGATATTGGCTGAGGGATTATCAGCGTTGATGGCTGGAGAATTTTGCTCGGGTCTTGATTGGACTTCCGAGGAACTGGTTTGGGTATTCATGCTGTATTTGGTCATGATGAGAGATTGATGATAGGGTGGATTAGGGTTTTGAATTCGGTTCTGATACCATGAGGATTTTGGTGAAGAGAATTCTTATTAACCAAAGGAAATACAGCCCTAATATTTATACTTGAGTGGCCGGCATCCCAGTCCACTTATTCTAGGAAAGTAAACGGAGAATCCCATAAAATTAGGAATCTCAACAAACTAGGAAAGTAACTTAATTATGAATCAATTAAATCAATAACTGATCCTATTTATTAGGAAACTAAATCAGAAATCCTAATATACAAAATAACACTATCCTAATTTATATAATCTAATCGGCTCCTTTCTACAATTATTACTTTTTTCAACATCACTGTTCCGTTGGAAGTTGAAAAATCCTTTTTTTTTTTTTTTTTAGATAGTTGAGATGTTGCCCTGAATGAATGAAGTCGTAACTTCTTATGCATATTTTGGGTGGTCTTGGACCTCTCGATGTTTTGTTGGTATAGGCATACAACTGCTATGTTGAGGCTCTTTGTAAACAACCAAGTTCAATGATTACATGGTCAAATCTTGCATGCGCGTTTGGGGTATATGTTCGTCGTATTTATGTACCGTAATAATATTGACTGACATGACTATTGAATTTTATGCTGGAGAATTTCGACACACTGCAATATTGCTTTATTATCTTTTATACAATATAGAATCTTTACAAAATGATTGCTTCCTATTACAACATATGCTGATTTTCAGGAAGTTGTAAAGCTTAAACCAACATTTTCTGATGTGTACCTAAACCTTGGAAATGTTTGCAAGTTAAGCGTCAAGAGGCAATTATGCCGTGGCCTATGGTGAGGCTATTCTGTTTCTATGCGGTATGGCTTTTCAACTAGCCTGCATTTGTGCTGACTTACCTTTTCATTTGATGTGGCTATAGGATCTTAAGCTGTGGTAATTCTCTTGCATGGCTTTTCATTTGTTCTAGGAGAAAGAAGCATTTAATGTTTGATTGTGGCTGAAAGCATGTCCTTTCTGGTTGGAAAAATAAACTGTTTGGACTCAAATGGATTTGTTAGATTCAGAATGCTTGATTATATTTATTCCAGTTCAGTCTACTTGTATCTTTCCAATTTGTGTTATTAATCATTCCTTGATTGCTATATTCGTTGGTGTTTGGTCTAAGCTTCACATTACTGTTCTTTATAATAGTCACAATCCTCTGTAAGGCATGGCTGTGACTTCGCTACTGATTTCAAATTCTAATAAAATTTGTTTTGCAGGAAATTTAGCTAGTATTTATTACGAGCAAGGCATCTGGGACTGGCAATTCGCAACTATAAGCGAGCAATTGCTTTTGCTTCGGGATTTTTGGAGGCATATAATAATTTGGTGTGTCCTCTTATATAAATTTGTATAATATAATGCAAGATATTTGTATTAGTGATATGAGTCTTTTCGCCTAATAACATCTTGGTGTTTCCCTTCAATAAGGCTAATGCATTGAAAGATGCTGGAAAAGCTAATGAAGTAGTGCAATGCTATTGTATAGGTTCTTCAATTTTATGCTATGCACTTTCATTGTTTGCCACTTTGCCTTTTGTGTTATTTCCTATTTACTGATGATGTTTATACTTAGTTTTTCCTGAAGCAATGTCTTGCTTTGCAACCAAGCCAGCCTCAAGCACTTACTTACCTTGGGAATATATACATGGAATGGTATCAATTATAGATTTATGTTTCTTATTGTTTTGATCTTTTATCAACATAGCCTATTATTCTGGTAACTATTATAGATTTATCTTGCTGATTGTTTTGATATTTTGTCAACATAGCATATTATTTTGCTGTCAGATGTATATTACCATCTCCCTTATGAAAATCCTTCTTTTGTTTTGTATTTTTCTATGTAGGAACAAAACAAGTGCTGCTGCCACATGTTTCAAAACAACGTTGTCTGTTACAACTGGACTTTTTGCCCCTTTTAACAATTTGGTCATTATATACAAGCAGCAAATATTGTCATCTCTGTCCCTCAGTCACTCTCTCGTTCTTGCCTTCTTGCTCTGAAAAATGATTAAAATTCTAGTTTACTGTTATTTTAATTTCTCTAAACGTGTGAGACGTGGTTCTGCTTTCTATAAAGCAGTCATCTTGATTTGTTTCCTTCCTTGCTCCATTCCTTATTGCAAGCAGTGGCTTTACTTTCATTTTTCCCTTTTGAATGGCAGGGCAACTATTCTGATGCTATATCTTGCTATAAAATACATATCCTCGTTAATCTGAATGGTTATACTAAGGTTCATATTACTTGGCTTAGCAAGTGAAGTAGTGTTAAAGACCTTTTGAACTTTAAATATCTAGATTTCTTATGACTTTTGTTAATGTTTCAGTTTGAGTTTCTTTCACATTAGACAACACTTACTCCGCCTTGTTTTACTTCTACTTGTGAATGCTGCTGTTTCTACCTTTTGCTAATTAGTTTAGAGAGGCACCTGGGTTTACTCTAACTCTTGGCACATTATTTTCCTTTTCACTTGTTATTTGAGACTAAAATTTGTAAGGTTTGACTTTTTCTTTATAATGCAGAGGGCAAGAAATATAATATTTGCTATGCAGCCTGCTCCAATACAGATTTCCTACATGGTATTTCCTGCAACCATAGGGGCAGATTACATACATTATTTGGTTACTGATTTAGGTTGGGGGACTTGAATCCTTTGACCATTCCTAAATTTTGTTTCTCCCGTTTGATATCTGACTCTCACATCTATATTGGCAGTTTGTGTGACCTTTTCGACTCTCATATTTACTCTGAAAAGATTGTTCATCTTTGATAAGAACCAAGATATAGAAGAAACTAAACTGATTTTGTATTGAAGAAGTAAAACAGAAATAATGGAATAAAAGATAGTTTTAACGCTTTCAAGAGGTTTTGATCTCTCCCTAGAGACTTAATTTCACTTCAATTCACTAATTCCCTACTGACTCACTATTCTAACACTATTTTATACTAATTCTCACATCACATAAATCCAACTAACTAAACCACTAACCTCTTAATATATTGATAACTAATTACTAACATAACTAGCATAATCCTATCAATTACTCACTATTACTTTGTAAATGATTACAAGCAGGTATGCTCTGTACAATTTGTCTCATATTTCTGTATATTATTTTTTTGTTTTATCTCACAGCTTCTTCATGTTTCTTTTCAGAAAAATCTTGATGTGTTGGACCCAAGCTGCCAACCCAAAAGATCCACTTATGGTTTACCAGAGGACAAATTTATTTTTGTATCTTCCAACCAGCTTCACAAGACGGATCTTGATATTTTCAGTACATGGTTAGTTTAGAGTCTTTGATGTTATCTGACAGTTGAGTGAAATAAGAGCGAGAAAATAGTCATCTATGTTTCATTTGATGCAGCTGCAATACCTTAAACGAGTACCAAACAGATGCTCTTTGGCTTCTCAGATTCCAGCTGCTGGCGAGATGAGACTCCACAATTGTACTGGATTCTTTCAAATTTCTTTTGAAAAATGGTTTACCTCGATAAAAATTGAAATATACTTTGCAATGAGTTGTCAATTTCAGAATATTAATTTTGTTCATCGATAATTAGTAAATCCTCGATAATTAGTAAATCCTTCTGCTATTAATATTCCAGATGCAGCTCAAACGGTGGCACAACCAGATTAGATAACTTTTACAGATGCTGCTATGAAGGATGAACATATCAGCCGTAGTGTTTTAGCAGATTTATTCCATAACACTTAAGCATACTAACAAAAGCCTAGTTTTCATTTTTGGAAATGTATTCTTTTCTTTTTCTTTCAAATGTTTGTCATGATAATGCAATATGATTGGTAACTTTTTTTGGCTAAGGGATATGATGTGGTGCTTAGATGTTATGATGATGGACAAGAAGGTATTGGTCTTTTCCTATGAGGTAATCTCTCTCTCTCTCTCTCTCTCTCTCTCTGTAATTGAAAGAAAACTAATAAATGCAGAGGAAGTTTTTATTTTAATGTTTAAGATGTGATAAACTTCTTTCAAGCTTTTTTTTTATTTTTTTTTATTTTGACACGGGAGAAATTTCAGTTTGATGGAGGATCATGATGGAAAGAAGGAAGTGCTGGGGGAAAAGTGTACTATTTTCCGTTCTCTTTTTGTCCTTTCTTTTTCTTAAGTGTATATATGATTGTTCGTTATTTGGGATCTGAGAAAAAAAGAGAATGTTGTTTTAGTTTCCTTGTGCATTCTTTCGGAGACCAATCCTAGTTTCTTTCAGCATGTTTTCCCATCTAAAGAGACTTTTGTTTTATTTTTTACATTTTTTTGGCTTTTTAAGTGTTTGGTATCGGAGACTAATTTGCATAAAAGGTGTTGACAAATTTGCATACTTTCCCTTGTTTCACAACTTTCGTATATCCAAAATGGATTGATGTAGATGTTCTTTACAATATAAAGTTATTTGCATGTTATAAATGGACTTATATGGATGTTTTCATTATGGGTTATTGAATTTTTGATTTTTTGTGAATTTCTAGAGAGTTAGTTTTTAATATTACAAGATATCATAGCCAGTTTAATGACTTCTCAGCTAGGTTCTATTGATGTAGTGTCATATTTTGCTCCTTTATAATCCTTGAAAGAAAATTTGATCGTAGCAGAAGTTAAAAGGAAGGCAAAGTTAGGGAGAAGCTGCCAGTCCAACATTGTATAAGGTACACTTGGCGGATTTGGTGAAAATCAAATTATGTGGTTGTAGACTTGTAGTATTTCTGTACTATTGTATATGTATTAACTGCATGGTTTAAGTGTTATTAATTTCTTTTATCTATTAAATTATACTTTTGGATGTTGTCTCTCTCTCTCAATTTTGCTTCTCTTCTTTGTCACAGATTTTGATAAGCTTCTTTTATGTTGTGATAAATGCATGTTCTGTAGTTGGTGGGAACGAGATAAAATTTATGATGATTGATGGTTGTGGAAAAAGTCAGCTAAACAAGTTTCTCTCTTATTCCTTATTGCATCTTATATGAGTTTGAACCAATTGTGCATATTATTGAGTTAATGTGCCTTCTCTAGATTTATTGATCCCCAACGGTTCTTCCTAAAGCCAACCAAAAGAAAAGGGGAAAAAAAAAGGAAAAAAAAGGAAAAGAAAAAACAAGACAAAAAAAAAAAAAGGAAGGGCAATGATACATAATTTTATTATTGTTCATGTCACGAGTTATATTTGCTATCCATACAAATAGTGGAAGTTGAGAACAAAAAAAGAGTGATTGGGGTACTTAAATATTGAGTTTGGATTACATGGAATTCCCTTGGAACCCGTATCTTTCTTTCACTTCGGCTTTGTTTACTCTTTCTGTACAAAATAGGAAGTTTGGAAATTGCAATAATTTGTCATTCAATGTGCAGTCTTTATCTTTATTTAACAGTCAAGTTTGACATTCTTATCTCATCATTTATTATGGGAAATTTCCTTAGCTTTCATTTTTGAAGCCAATACAAAATGAAAGAATGATAGAAAGAAAAAGAAAGAAAAAAAATGAAGCGGGGTGGGTGGGGAAGAGAGAGTATAAATTAGAAAGAGCAAAAGAGAGAGGAAAAAACGAATAGCGATGCTGGTTATGTTCAATTGGATATTGATGATCTTTCTCTTCCTGTAAGTGTTTGTAATTTTACTAGCAATTATTATTTGTGTTAGAAAAACAAGGAAAAACGTGTGATATGATATGTGAAGTTATTCTATTTCCTGATCCTAAGATTAGGAAGGTTCCGTTCTTTATTTTTTCCTAGTTTAGTCTCTGTAGTTGTAAATATATAGATGTGTAATATGTAATACTTTTGATAATTTGACAGACTTTTTGAGACATTTTGTCCATTTGTTGTCTTTCTATGTCTAAAACAATTAGTCTGTTTTTTTTTTTCCCCTTAAACAATTAGTCTGATTTAGTGATATTTCAATCTTTGTAAATCATAGGAAATAGTAGAAGGGTTTTAGGATGTTGCCATATGAATACCAATCCCTTGCGGAGGATGAAGGTTAAGACCAAGTTGCTTCAAGCTATTTGTGCCACATGATCATAACATAAGCTTAGACCAGAATGAAAATGAGCAATTTTTTCATACATGCTTGTTACCGTGTTAGTTGAAGTACTTCAAGTTCGATATATGTTTTCATTGAACTCATACAATGTAACTGTTCTTTAAGAGCCATTTCTTTCCTTAGGTTGCACTTACTAATATGTTTTCTCTTTGTATGACTCCGTCAAGTGGTGTATGTGACAAGAGGATCAACTTGAATGTTTTATTTTGTATGACTCAAGCATAACAAAGGGGAAAAAAAGAATAAAGAGTAAGAAAAGAAATAAGAGAGGTAAGAAAAATAAAGAAAATCGTAAAGGAAAGGTGAAAAAAAGGGAAAAAATTATTTAACAAAGGAAAGACCCACTCCCTTTGCTTAGTACGAAGCTCAAGACAATAGATGTCTTATAACAAAATTATTTGACAGGTTGGTATATTTTTTCTCTGTTCTCCAAAAGATGTCTTTTAACAAAATTATTTGACAAGTTGGTATATTTTTTCTCTGTTCTCCAAACTTGTAGTTATCTGCAACGTTCATGCTTTCATAGAACAAATGGGTAAAGTATAAGTTTATTTATGGATTCAATAATTATATAGTAAGAACTTTTAGGTGGTGTTTGGTGTAAGGGTTCTGAACCCTGAACCATGATTCTGGTTTAAAACTATTATTTGTTTACAAAAAGTAAAAAGTGGTTCTGATTTGACTCACTCAGAATCAGTGTTTGATTAGGATGGTTTTGATTTAAGATTTGAACTCTGATGTGATGTTTCAAACCATGAATCACCCCTGATTCTAAAACCACCCCCCTTGATTTTGGGTGGTTCAAACCCCTGATTCTGGTTCTGGTTTCAAAACCATGATTTATACTCAAAATTATAAATCATGGTTCTGGTTCCAAAATCAAAACTAAAATCACCCTGGTTTGAGTCCTCATACCAAACGAAGCCTTAGCCTTTAGGATTTTGGAAAGAAACAAATGCTAGTCTAGTAGTGGCTGTCACTAAAAAAGCTTCATAACGTTGTTAAGATCTGATTGCTAGCCTTCCAATTGCGTTATTATTATTATTTTGTTTCCATGAGCATACAACATATCATAAGGACTGCTCTATAACATATCATAAGGACTGCTCTTGATTTACCTTTCATTAACCAGGTTCCAATCCACCTGCTTCGTACTAATTTCTAATGTGTTTTCTCTTCTTAATGGTCAAACAAGTAGGCGAATAAAGAATGTTGCTTTGATGGTGTCCATAACAGACAAAAAAAATGTGGTCCTGCATCTCCCGCAAGTTTTATGAGTTTTGCTTTGATGGTGTACATAACTGATAAAAAAATAAGGCCTTGCATCTTCTGTAAGTTTTCTGAGTTTGCAGCCTTCATGTTTTATCTTGTTATTTCTAGAAGAATTACTTATCTTTTCTCAGGAAGTTGGCAAATCAAGGGAGCCAAACTTAAAGAGTATGGTTAACTCTCTTCCTCTAGGTGGCAGCTGGTAATGTGATTTGCTACTTACAAGTTAGGTATGTGGATTGTTACAGAATCCAACTTGAGCCTAGTATGAACTCTTTAAAAGAATGTAGACAACTTGAGCCTTTTGTTAAGTGCTTGAAATTTTTTAGTCACATGTTTTCCTGCTGACTTTTTGTTGAATTATAGGACAAGGTGGGAGAGTTTCAGGGGAGGGTGCTATCATAGGAACCATTCCTCAAAAATTACATATAGCTAATATCTGAATACAAAGAGAGGGATAGGAAGCCTCCGTTGTCATATTTTTGGCAAAATTGTTTTGCTTACTATTTCTAGAAGCAATCCGAGTTGGGTGAGTTGTCTCTGTCAAAACTAAAAATGGCAAGTTTTATCTCATCTTCACCAAAAGGCCTCTCAATCTCTAATTGGTTTTCCAACACTACATTTTCATCCTTTCCCAATCTTATGATGGCATTCTTGTTTCTTCTGTTGCTAACTAACTTGTGGAATAACTTAGGCCTCATTCACTTCGTAGATTCGAGTTTTTAATTCGAGCTGAGATATGACATTTTCTGAGAGCTTTTCACTGTAGCAGAAAAAATGGATGTGACATTTTCTGAGAGCTTTTTATTGTAGAAATCTAAAACTGAAAACTCAAATCGGTGAAATGAACGAGGCCTTAGAGTGTGTACTTTTCACAACTCATATCATCACTCAAACTTTATTATGTGAGAGAAAACACTGTAACAACAAAGTTGAATTTAAATTTTTGTGAGAAAAACATTATAACAAACACAACAAATTATAAATACCCCCATGATAATTTATTGTGGTAAAGATAATTTCTCTACCTAACTCCTGATTAGCTTGACTGACTTAGTGTCAGAGTGCCTTTCACTGGCACCACACTTGTGCACTCACTCCGAGGCTTTCCCATTTCCCGTGAAGGATATACGTGCCCAAACCCCGATAGAGATCAGAGCAACAATTAGGAGAAGGCGGAGTTCGACGTTTGAACACCGTGCGCTTCTGCAAGTGAGTGTTAAGTTACTAGACATCAACATTTTGGAGCTAGAAGGAGGGCTCGCGCCTTTCCAGCATGCCCTATTCAGACTACACAAACCAACCACTATTATGGAGGGTTATGTCAATGACCAAAACAATCTACCGGAAGATATCGAACCAGAGCTATAGGCACCCCGAAGAGGACGGGGGTGTGGTGTAAGAGCGGCGAGAGCCCGAGCCCCGACCCAAACCGAACGGCTCACAGCTTAAGTTTGAAATCTCACCGAAATTATTGAGATGCTTGTCCATGCCTTTCAAGGGTAGGACCCAGCTGCACCTATTCGGTTCACATCCAACATCCAACCAGTCGAAAAAGAAGATGAGGAGCAGCCATCGGTTGGGTCCAAGTGGTCGAGGAGCCGAATAGATGGTTGGAATGGTTCGACATCCGTGCAGCTTAGTTCTGCTCGGCAGACAAATGGCCAACGCTCAGTCGAAGAAGCCTCCCAAACACAAACAAACATCTGTATTCGATCGTCTAGGCCGAGCAAGATTAAACTGGTCCAGGAAAGACGAAGTAGCTGACTGTCGGGCGACTTGGACCCCGACCTATCACGAGCTGATGCTCATGCTAATCAAGCTTGGGATGTATCGTGCAAGAACTTAAAACCCTCAGACATCAAGTCGGCCTCCTAATGAATTGGAGGGACAACCTCGAGGATGTCCGGACAATGGACCCATTGTTCACCGCTAGCATTATGAGGGCACCGATGCTGAGCAAGTTTAAGATCCCCCAAATCGCACCCTACAATAGTACCACAGTGCCAATGAACACTTGGAGAATTACTGGGGATCGCAACGGAACTCACAAGCAAAAATACCTCTTGGCCCAAAAAGTCTTCACAAAAGCCCAATACCGCTTGATGCATAGGATTACCATGAACAATTGGGGCCCTATCAACTGTATCTATAATTTCTTAGTAGCGAGCCAAATTCATGTATTGGTAGACATGGGTGTGAAAACCAATTTGGCGAATTTATTTCTCAAAGGTTAATCACAGAAGGAACCCAAAGAGGTGTAAATAAGCAGATAATGTCATTCCCATACTTGATCCACAACATCTCCATTGATCAGGGCATTCCTCTTAGGACTTATGAAGGACAGGTCTTGTTTAGTCCCCCGCTATCTTCTGTAACTTTGAAGATTTCTGCGGCTCCTGAGGTAACAACATCCATTGAGGGAGAGATGTCCAAACAGCCCAGAACCACTCATGGATCCAACTTTGTTCAAACAACTGGAATAGAAGGTCCATATCCTGACAGTTGCACTTCAGAAGAAGAAGAAGAAAGATGATGAGAAATTTCAAAAGCAGCTTCTTGACTCTCTCAGAGAGATGGACCAAGGCAATCGGCAGAGCCTCAATGCCACACATCGTAAAAACTATGAACTTATTTTTGGGCTTGCACAAGTTTTCAACTTCAATGCCACCTTGAAGAAATAGTGGACTTGGTCCAATGGTAGTGACGAGCTATTTGAATGTTAAGACCGGACATCATCTCAACAGTCCATTGCGCCAACAAAAAAGTAGGAGTCATCCTCAGGATAGGAGGAATCATGACAGGGGCAGACCAAGTCAGAAGAAGAGGAAAAGGGTTCCACTGATGAATCTTCATAAAAGAATCAAGATGCAACAAAACCTGCAGCTCCATCTTCTGCTCCACAGACCCAAGCTGTTGAGAAGAAACAACAAGAAGATGATACTCCAGCTCTAAAGAAGAAGAATCTGGATCTAATTCAGATGAGGAGCCAGCAACCCCAGCTATCTAGATAGAGTTGCAGCAGAACAAAAATCTGCTATTGTGTAGGGAATCAGCTGTTATCCCAACGGAGAGTACTTCTCAAGTTGCTATTCAGCAGCGGACACTTTTGCTCCAGCCAATGCAAAGAAGACTAAGAAGCGGTCCAAGCCCGACAATCTGACTTCTGCTCCCTTCAACAATCGCAGATCGACTCATAACAAATTCTCTTCTTTTATCTTTCACTTTCTTTTATTTCGGTGGCCTCTTATTTTGAGACTATTTTTCTTATTGCGTGACTTGGCTACTGCTTTCCCCATATTCTATTATTATTTCCTCATTTGTGTGCCTAATTTGCCCTCCTTTGATAAAAAAAGGGAGATATTTGGGAAACTTCATTTAGGGGGAGTAATTTTTCATTTTTGTGTCCGGAGAGAATGAAAAGTAACCATTTCTTTTGTAGCAACAAGATCTAGTGCAAACAGTAAATTGTCCATTGAGAATGGATGATTATTTTTTGGGTTAACACTTTGTGTATTTAGGTACTTCACATAATTATATGGTTTTGATACAAGGATGCCAAATGGGGAGATTGTTAAAAATTTTATTCCTAAAAATATATTTTTGGCACCCTTATAGCAAAATCAATTAATTATTTGTTGTTGATTTTAGCCTGATTTGTTTTGCAGAGAATCGTGGATTTAAAGTTAAAATTGTGTGGTGATTTTGTGTTGATTTTGTGTCACAAAGTTTTAATTTTAAATATTAAATTTAACATGATTTATTTTGTGAATATCTTAAGTTCGAATTATGTGGATTTAATCCTTGTGCGAAATTGAGTCTAGATTCATTGGAGGATTGATCTACTCATTGACTTTTTTGATGTTATCTGTATTTTACATATCAATTTCAGACCTGGTTTGAATTTAAATTGATTTGAATTTAAACTAACAGATCACGATTAGTCTATTTTGTGTGTTTGACACTACATGTCCAGGTACTCTATTCAGACGACAAGGCTAGAAAACGAGCTGTCTGTCTGCATATTACAAAGGATCTGGAACCTGTTTGTTCCTGTTCAAACAACGACAGTTGGAATTTCGGGATAATTTAAATCTGAAGATTTTGAGCGTCTGAAATTCAATGAAAGGGAGATCACATTCAAATCTCAATGTAGATCAAGTTAAGAGATTCTAGACCTTTCTTATGTCCACGTGGTTCATTATCTTAAGGTCACCTTGAGAGGAGAAATTAAAAAGTAGTGTTTATTGTGAGAGAAAATTTAAGCGTTCTCATTTGTACTTAAATGAGAGAAAGTCAGAGTGAATATCCTAGCCTTCATTTGTCATTCCCAAACCCTATTGTCTGCGGACTTTGTGAGAATCCGAAGTAGATCTGCGAAGGAGCTGAGATGCTCGGATTAAGTAAGGAGGATTCAAGGCGAGCATCGTGCTTGGAGTAGGTCAGAAGGACCAAAGGTGAGTAGAAACTCGAAGTAAGGCGAGTAGTCTGAAGGCAAATTAAGAGGTCATCGTAGGTCAGGAGGTTTTTTGTAATTCCAACTTTTGTAACTGCATTTTTTGATAGTAGAATCCTCTTTTATCTGGTGTGATTAGCACTTGTGGGTTTTTTTTTTTTTCAGAAGGGGTTTTTGGCGACGTTAAAGACCATATCGTTATGTCTTTTTTATTCCACAATTTACATTATGCAACAATTTTAGTTTTTGTCTAAATAGGTTGATTAAAAGTTTTGTGCACAAAGAACGCTATTATTATGTTTGTCAAATCTTACAACTGCAAACCTCTTTTTTGGCTTTCTCCTGCATGCACCGTAAAATAACCCCTGCTTGGTTCAGGTCAGATAGAAAACAAAGGAGCTTCTTGTTTGAGTTGACAATTTATGAAATATGGATCAACCCTATGATTTGCTTTGTATTTCTCAAGGGGCTGCTCAAGCAAAAGTGAGTAGGTGCAGCATTCTTGTTTAAAAGATGTGACTGTCGTCAGGGGCGGCTCAAGGTAAGGCCACTAAGGCCATTGCCTCTAGCTCCTCAATAAGTAAGGCCCCATCATGTTGAGATCAACAACGTCAACATTAGGAACTTGCACAAGTCTGGAGGAAGATTGTAATTTGCAAGAATGACCAGCCATGTAATTTGCTTATTACTCAAATTATTATGCGGATTCATTCCATCAACTGATAAAGCAAGGCAAGCATTTCTAGGCTTTGCACTAAATTTAGGATATTCTGCATCAAATGTCTTTCATTGTGGAGAATCGGCTGGATGTCGTAGCATGCCATCATCGTTCCTCTTATCATGATGTCAAGTTAAATTTTTTGCATGCTCTGCATGTCACGCTCCGAAATAGGGGATGGTGAAGTGGAGGCTCGTTTAGAAGTTAAACATGATTAAGGGAGTAATTAAGCGTTTGAAAATATGAAAATCAATTTTAAAAGTAAAACATTAAAGAAGTTTCTAAACAAGCCCCATATTTTGATGGAATTGGATTACGAGAAAGTGATGGGGACTTTCACAATTCTCTGATAAAACAAGTTCAAAATTGAGCCTCTGTCATCATTCAGGGTTTCCCCCACAGGATATTCCATATTGTACATACATGAACATGTAAAAAAACAGTTACAGACATCAACCACAGTCTAGAAATATTTAGGGTTACAATTCATAGAATATACAATCCATACATTATAATGAGTCAAAGATGGTTAAAAGGTCCTCACTTGAACCTCTTAATCAATATTTCAGACGGTAGCAACTCACTCAGCTACTCAGCACTGCTTCTAGCATCACTTGAGAAGGGTTAAATACATTGAAACAGAAGAAAAATGAGCGGAAGGCCAAGTAGGATATATATATATATATATATATATATTTAGAAAACCTTATAAATAAATAGAAATGCACAGTTCCAACACAGCAGCCGGAACCAAACATCATTTTTCTCAAAGGAAAATATAAACTTAAATTCTGTATTACAGGCATCAGTAAGTAATTTATAACTATAATAAATTACTTACACAACCAAAAGCACAAGCCTTATCACCAACGTAGTGGTCCGGTTTGGGTTTCGGGTATTGCCCCTAAAGATACGATCTCCATATCCTATCTAAGCCATCAACGGGCTTACCAATTCTCAAGATATCTTATCTTAAGAAATTATTCATTAAAACTTTAAATTAATTCATTATGAGACCAATAGCAATAATCAAGCTATTGTTTTAAATTACTTTTTCCTTATCTAACATGTGTTATCTTTAAAACATTTCCAAAAGCCAAGACACTTTAAAACATGCTAACAAGGATATGGACAAGAATATCCTACCTTTCTGGTAGAGTTCTACGGCTAGCTCCTCGTCGTGCTAGCCCGACTTCCTTCGAAGCTTAGCACTTGCCTTTCCTCTAATCCCGCTATCAAAACAATATTCTATGATTTAGACTCCATCATCACAACCAAGTCAAACTCCATCATGTATAAATGTATCATCCTAGTGCGCCTTTACTTAAAATCAAAGTTCATAAACAATTTCATATTTCAATACATGATTCTTTGAGAATTGGAACCTACAAAAAAAAAAAAAAACAGAATAGAATAAGGAGTAATGTGGCTAATCCAGTCACTTGAGTTCCCAAATGAAGTTAATTTGGGTTCTCCATTGAAATTTGAAGTCAAAACAAGCTTTTAAGGAATTTTTGGGCAAGAACATGTACACACCGGTCGACTGGTGACAGAGAAATACATTTCCACCGGTGACCGGTGGTGTGGTGACCGGTCGACCGGTGCAGTTGACCTGTGGGAGTCTAGCAGGCCGAGCAAAAATGGCCGAATCACGAGGAAAAGTGCCAAAACCTACAAATTTGAGTTCAATTTTGAGATATTCTCAAAGAAAATCAACAAATCCAGTTCCAATCAACAAGTTAGGCTCAAAGAATCAAAATCCCCAAATTCAAACATGATGTCAACCTCAAATCATCTCAAAAATCAAGTTTAAAGTAAGGATTCCTCAACCAAACCAAAAACTAACTCCATTAAAGTAATACTCTGAAATCAAGAGTAGTTTTTCAAAGAGTTTACCTCAAATCCTTCCTTTGCAAGGAGAACTCTTGGAAATCTTCTGTAATTCAAGCTTCTTGAGAGAAAGTAACAATTTTGAGAGAAAGAAAGGGAGAGAGAGAGAAAGAAAGAAAGAGAGAGTGGCTGAAAGAGAGAGAGTGGTTGAAAGAGAGAGAGAGCTACGAGAGAGAGTGAGGAAAAGAGAGAGAAATAAGAGAGAAGAAAAGGAAAAGAAAAGATAAAGGAAAGAAAAAAATAGACATAAAAAGATATTTAGTAAAGTAGATCAGAAAATGTGTCTCCACACACTTCTGAGGTGAAAATATAACTACTGAAAAGTAATTGAAATTCTTTAAAGATATTTAATTAACATAATTAATTAAGAAAAATCAAATTAGGCACACTAATAAATTACAATTATCATAATTAAACGTATTTAATTTTTAGAGGTGTTACACTGCATTTTTATACAATAACTTTAACCGTAGTTCCATTGGAATGTACCATAACTTTAACCGCATTCTTAGAGGTGTTACATTGCATTCTTACTTTCTTTCCCCTAGACTCATGGCACACCGGACACGCGTCAAAGTCTTCACACTCTTTTCGGTATAAAATGCAATCATTCGAGCAAGTATATATCTTCTTATACTCCATCCCTATAGTGCTCAAAGTCTTCCTACCCTCGTACATACTGCCCGACACTTGATCTTATTATCCGGAAGCGCATCTTTTAAAAATTCTAAAAGTCCCGTGAAACTTGCATTGGACCACCCACCCAAGTCCTTCAAGTTTCACAATTTAATCAAACCGGACAATTTGGTATACTTCTTACACTAATTATACCACGGTGTCTCCGCCTCAACCATCATCTTCTCAAACAATTCCGGTCGGTTCACAAATTCTTCCTCCAAATCATTCCTTATTTCAACATGTTGCTACCATCTTCTTCATGATCCATATAAGCTTCCTCATGTCCCCTAACCGTCGATGATGAAGTAGGAACATCTTCACCGTGCCATATCCATATTTGATATGTTCGATCAATCCCATTTCGGAACAAATGAAATCTAGGACCATCGGTTGATTGTTTCCTAATCTTCACTCCTTTTGTTGTTTTATTGCTGATTTAATTTGCGTATGTTTTTAAATTAGTTCATTTTGTGGACTATTTGATTTTTGTTTGATTAGGGTTTTTATTTAGGACTTAGAGTAAAAATTAATCAAACAATTGTTTGGATCAGATTTGTTCCTTAGTCACCACCGTTTACGTGTCAATTCACGTCAACCAGATGCAAGCATTAAGCTTACGGGAAGGATTTATTGATCAAACTATGAAAAAGTGATTCAAATTCTAGATCAGCCTTGAACAATAAGATCCAAAACTTAAATATGACCACACAAATAATAAATAAAGAGAAAAATGTTGAACTTATCCTTAAAATGCACGAGTCTAGATTTTTATCTCTTACTCTTAATTATTACCCCTTTGACTAATCTAGTTATTTGACTAAAAATAATATTATTCAAAAGTAAGAAATAAAAATCTAGAGTTGTCTCCGTTCCCATAAATAAAGCATACAAAAACAAATTCAATGAAAACAACTAAGCAACAAAAAGATAAGCATATTGTAAAAGCATTAGTCTGTTTTGTGAAATTTTTTATTTTGGTTTAACTTTATATTGAATTTTTATATTATTTTTTTAGTTTAATTTATATAACTTTGAAATGTATAGTTAGAATATATATATATATATATATATGGGAAATGAGGTGGGTAAAAAGAATGTTTCATAATAGGGAATCTTTGATCACTTTTTCAATGGGAAATCTCCGATTCCGACCCACCACTCTTCATGAAGAGAGAGGAGAGGGGATGAAGATGGTTTTAGAAGTCAAAAATGGCAACGAGAAATCATTCCCACTTACTATCTCTCCTCATTGCCATCCCTAATCAACAATATCATAAAAAGAGCACAATTAATGGTAGAACCAAAATCTCGTTGTGCGTTTGGTGTAGATGAGATAAGAAAGGTGATTAGATCAACAGCTCTAATGCAATTTCAAATTTTTGTTGTGTTAATGTCAAAATTTGACACTCGGTTAAGAAATTATTTTCCAAGGCAATGCCACAGTTAATGTTAAATTTGAGATATGCTATGCTTGGCGCCACATTTAATACCTAGTATAAAATATGTCAAATTCTTGCCTTTAATTGTTTATTGGTTGATATATTGACCACCTTATAATTGTTATATTATAATTTCATATATATATATATTATTAGAAATTTTAAAATTTATTTTTACAATTACTAAAACTTAAAAGATATAACAAAACTAAAAATAACATTAAAATGGAATTATATATTGGAATGCACAATAAAATTACGTACTAATTAATGTATTAATTTTGTAATTTGTGTGTGTGTGTGTCAAATATAGTATTGACATTTATATTGAAGATGGTGCTTAAATAGTCACTTTTATGATAAGTGGGGAGTGAGCATGATGGTTGAAAACTAGACTAAAAGTAAATACTTTTGTGAGAGAAAAACATTGTAGCAAAAAAGGTAAATTTAATTTTTTTTATGAGAGAAAACACTGTAACAATAGAATTTGAATTGTACATTGAGTTGTGAAAAAACTAGGCTTTAGTTTGAAGTTCCTTACTACTTAAGTAGCGTTAAAATTTAGAAGCTATATGTCTTTAGATAAGACGAGCAATCTTTCCCGCTAAAAATAATATAATTTGTATAAATAAAACTTAATTATTCCATTGAAGTGGGATAATACTTACTATTACTAGCACAAAACACTGGGGAAAGAATTTTTATTTTCAAAGTGAATGACATATTTGATTTGAAAATTTAATATTTAAAAACTAGTAGATCATTGTTTTTAATTCACAAAAATATAGTCCAAGGGTACGATCGAATATACCAATTACCACATGATCACCAATCACATGTAAAAAAAATATACATTAAGCATGCATAATCCAATCTATTATAATCCAAACCAGTACTCTTAAGCAAAAGCCTTATATAATATCCCAAGCATCAAAGACATCCATTATTTATTCATATATAGTACGGATATAATACCCTTTCCATAAACAGTGGCAACATGCATATATCACGATAATATCAAACTAATAATATCTCCATAATATTTGAAGGATATTTCAGTCTCTCCCAGACACTGGTTCTTTTCCTCTCTTGTCCAACTCTGAAAAAGAACGTATGCAATTAATAAATTCCTAATATGATACGCAACAAGAAGAATATTTACAATAATCCAGAAATGGTATGTATATATATATATATATATATGTATATGTAATACACACATACATACCTCAGTCAATTTGTTCAGCTTGTCCGTGACATTCTGCAACAGTTGGGAAACCTCACCATCCCATTTGTAAAATTCCAACTCCTTGTTGTTCATTATCTTCTCAGATAGCTGAATTACTTAAACGTCATTTTATTTCAGAGATATAATTACATGAAAAAGATCACATAGCTCATACTTAAAAGATTTCAGGTGCAGATTATTAACCATTTAATTTTACAAATCAATATCTAAGAGCATATATTTAAAACTATTTAAATATATTTTGTGGGTAACTAAGTTTAAGGTGACACAGACAGATTTTTAGTTCTTTATCTATTTTGTTTGTAGCACTTCTATGACAAGGAGTTCCTGACAACAATGGAGTGCATTTCTAAAATATCATACAGAAATAAAAAGTGTACAATTTTAACAAAATTTTACGAATTGCGGTTTAAAAATATATATATATATATATATATATATATATGTTGACGGTGATTTCTCGTCAACAAAAACAGGCCGGGTACCTCCGGATTTCCCGTTGGATTACCGGCCTTAGTGATGAATGTGTGTGAGAATTTGTTGGTGGGATGTATTGTGCGTAAATAAAGGGATATGCACAAATAAAGAACACAAGAGATTTTATAGTGGTTCACTCTATAAAATCAGAGCTACATCTATTGTTGTTGTATATTTCTTTTGAGAGGATTACAATTTACATCAATTGTTCTGTGTTCTCTTGGATCTCAACCCCTTTCCTGTATGGGGTCTTGCCCTTTTTATACTGGGAGCTTCCTTCGTTGGGTTGATTTCCTTTGTAGGTAGAAGCACTCAAGTGCTCTCCCTTTTTAGGCCTAACCGTAGCCCACTAATCACTTGGAGCACTGTTCACTCAGCCAATTAGTCTTCTATTACGGCTCTGTGCGTTCCTGTAACCCTTTTCTGTCACCTGTGGGGCGGTTTAAGGGTTCGCAATAAATGCCTGTCTTGCAGTCATCCCCCACTTTTGTACGCAACTTGCCACGTCAGACCTTTCCTCAAAGAGCATTCCCCTCATCGCCCGTGTTGCTTAACCCAACTGTCCTTCTTGGCTGTTGGTTCCACAGTCGAGGGATTTCTATGTTTTAAGGTTGACGGTACGATCTGTCGACGCCAGAAGGAATCGACGCCCTAAGTTGGACTTTTCACTTGGGTTTTTTATAACGGAACCGGAGGGAGCCCCAGGCATCGAGGGTTGTTGCTTTGCGGGGAGTAGTTAAGGTTACATGTCATATTATCGTTCTTCCACATGTCCTTCACATTTTCCTACACAACAATATATATATATATATATATATATATTTAACAAGATTAAATAGTGCACAATTTTATCAAATTTTTACGGCGGTTAAGTGATATTTACTACTAGCACTGCTTATTTATTTATTTATAACCTCATCACACAATCTCACAAATGACTCAAAAAAAAAAAAAAATGAAAAGAAAAAAAAAAAAAAAAATTAATTGACAACCTTTAAAATGAAAAGAAAAAAAAAAAAACAGCATTAATTGCATACCTTTTCGCCATTATTCGACCACCAGCAGTATGACCAAAGTACAGATTGTAGAAGTGACACAGAATTAGATGAGAATCCTTGACTATTGATAATTCCTTGAGATAATTAGCATAATTAACACCAAGGTCAGAAGGTTCTGGTAAAACATGGCCTTGATCTTTGATCCACTCCAAATCCTTTGCCAATCTTTCAGATCTTTCCAATCCTGTGTTTCTCAACTCAACATCTAATAAAACGACACAACAATCAAAGGAGTTAGGAAAATAAATAAATAACAACAAGAACAAATGGATGAAAACTGAAAACTGCGTTTGTTTAAAATTTTTAAGAAACATCAAACCAAACTAAATATCCATGCGTTTGTTTAATAGGTTCCAACTACTATTTAAATGTACAAAACTAAAAAGTAAACGAGCACAATGTTACATACAATGCTAGTAGATTGTAACGATTCTATGAATTATCACATTGAATGAAAGAAAATTTAGTTGATTTAGTTTGTTTTGACAAAAATTTGGGTTGATCTTGTAAGTTAACTATAAATCTTTTAAGCTTTTCACAAGCTAAAGCTTTATTTCAATTACAAAAATATAAAACAATAATAAACTATAAGAAAAATTAACATGTATTAAACTAAAGAGAAGTGTGAGTGTGTATGACAAGGGAAATATTTTTTTAACAAAAATTGTAATAATATTTTGGTCGATTTTCATAATCTGAAATATCTAAAACTCCTACTAGTTAAATTAACATAAGTTGAAAACTGATAAAACCAAGCGAATTAAAAATAACAAATAATTATTGGTTTGATTCAGATTATTTCTTTTGATCGGTTTATGCGTCTAAACACCTTGCTTAAAGAGACAGTCATTCGAGGAGACTGTGATTGTGCCGATTCCATGAATTGAAAGATAGAAAATAAAGTCAACTGATCATATTCAATTGAGTACAATAAAAAATAAATGGTGTGGATAATATATATATATATATATATATATATATATATTTATGGTGTGGATAAGATTAGATCTTATGAAATTTGCAGTGATCCATATCTTTATTTTTTTTTTGGTTCCCAAAAAAAATGTTTATTTTTTATGTGATGATGATCAATAATTAATGCTTTATAGCACTCAAATAAATGAAAAAATGTTAAAATATCCCGATCTTCGTCACAATTCCCGAATAGTCCAACTAAGTTAATAAGGACTAGCATCTCAAGTTCAAGTTGCTTTACTATAATTGTTAAGTACATGCCAGTTTAATATGTTTGGAATATATATATAATACGTGAATTAAGCCAGCCAGCCAAAATCTAGCGCAGGTTGTTTAGATTCTCTTTTCTTATATATAATATAATATTTTTCTTCTTTCTTTACAGTACGTGAATAAAATATGCACCCATAATATAGTTGCAAATTTTTAAATCACATTATATTTTATTTACTTCTAAGGCAATTCTAACATAACTGTTCAGTACGTAAAATGAAAAATATCTTTATCAGATATCATCATAGTATCTATATCAAACTCTTTAATAACTTTTATTAAATTATTACTTTTTTCTTAATCTCATACTATTAAAAGCTGTATTCCATTGGCATTATACATAAAACCCGATTCTAAAAAATTAAAAAGAAAAAAGAATTATACATTTTTAATATGTATTCTGCCCCAAAATTCTTCTTTAAAATATAAGTTTGAGATATACATAGACTTTCATGAAAGGAGGGCTTTTAGGGTTGGGGTATCTATTATTAATAGTGCAGGTCTTAAAACGTTTGATCTGATTAAAACAAAATCAATATGAGAAAACATAAGAGAATTCTATGATAGGACATGAAAAATATCCTATCAGTAAGGCGATAATACTTTTGTCTTTTGGTGGTTTGACAAGAATATCGTTTTGATGCTGCAGTCTCAACCGTTCGAAAACAATTCGGTTACCAAGGAAGACAAGCCACTATTCATCAACATAACAGGCTCGGAATTCTTTGTACAAATCAAGGAGCCAAATTTTCTTATAGCGTTGATACTTAAGGGTCAATCTGACGCTACTATTGAGATCCTCCTAGGGTTCAAAAGGTACTTGATGATGTTACTGATTTATCTCCTAATGAATTACCTAACAAAGTTACCTTCTATGCGAAATATTCAACACCATATTGATTTATGTGACGACCCTTATTTTTAGTCATCACTACTACGTTCATACTTAATTCATATCTTAACATTTACTATTTTAAAACCATAGACTCTTAAAATTTGGGTTACTTTTTTTTTTTCTTACTAGTGAAATAGATACTAATATACTTTGGCAGAATAAAACTTCAATTAGTATTCGTGGTAAAACTTGAACATTAAAAGTACTTTTCCAAAAACATTTTAAACTTCTTAACATTGAATAATTTGTAGGTAAAATTCTTTTAAAACTTTGAAATTGTCTTCCCTACACGTGGTCGTATATTTAACCTATCATTTGCATACCATTCTTGTTCATATGCCATTATCATGATGGCATTTTGGATATATTATTATACTTTGTGACTCGAGGTTACTAAGCAAAGTCTCGTAGTCTCATATACATTATTGTCATTACATATCTTACTTATTCTTACATTCAAAAGTACTATTTACTTTATATACATTGCAGCGTTTTCAAACCCGTAGTGCGTCCATCGCCCACTTGCCCACATTCCACTGCTTCATCCTATCTGCACTCCCAGCAAATAGATTTCAGGGAGCCAGTGCCTTACCCGAGCTTCCTACAACACGAACAAACGGGATGAGCTTTCGCTTAGCAAGTAACAGCAGTTAACAACAAATACAAGCAGTAAGGCATACCCATATATGCATTCATGTCATACACCCTAACACATTACGTAAACATTTTGTTTTATACTTTCTTTTCTTTCATTTCATTCTTCTTTACAACTTTTGATGTTGTGTCATTCGTTTCTTATATCTTTTAATTTTTATATGCCCCGTACCTGTTGTACCGTTGCGCATATACCCAAAGAGGAGTGGGGGAGCTACCCAAAAACCAACTCACCTATGGTTTTATTCATAATAACCTCCATTGCAAAGGCCGATACAAACAGTTTTATTAACTTCTTATCGTTTGTCATCTTTATTTATTTATCACCTTATTGTCATTATCTCACATTATGACAGTAATTTTAATCTTTTCATCTTACTGTCATTTTCTTTTCTTTTCTTATTATGATAGTAATTTTAGTTTTATCGTCTTATTGTTATATTTTCTTATTATGACAGTAATTTTACTCGTATTAGTATATCTTTAAGCATTCTTACCAGTTTCCTATGAAATTGGACTTTAATCAAATGTTTGACTTTTGTTGACTTTGGCTTTGACTTTGACTTTGACTTTGACTTCTTAGTAGATTAAAATTATACTGCTAATCCAAGTCCATAAGCATAATCAAAGCAACATATAAGATTCAGGAAACATCTTGCACATAATAACATACAACGAATTCACAATATGCACAATTTTGTGCAACACAAGGAAATAGGCTTGTTCATGATATAGACATAGGAAAACTGTTGTACTTACAGAAGTTTCGCTAAAGTTGCGACTTTCGAGTCACTAGTAACTTTACCGCTTCGATTGCTTACCGATTCTATCATATGAATTCATAATCGTTAGATTTATAATTTAAGACCAGTTATTGGAATACAATTTGACTTGAATTTGTGGTTTCGTAAATGTTATTTTCTTAAAGTATGTATGTCGTGTCTATAATCCTTAAGGAGATCTATGATTTCATGTTCGGTATCCGGACCAAAACATCTTTTATATCACCAATGTGCACCAAACTCGTGCACATTTGGCCTTAAGTCACATAATGGACCTATTTTATAAATCAGCCCGAAACTGATGTCTAGGGTCGTTTTTGAGAAAAATGCTATTTTACAAAAGTTGTTCGGAACAAAATTTTCTTCAACTTGATGTTGGCTACTTTTTAAAATTGAAGCTTCTATCTTGGTTTTCTAGCCAAAACAACACCAGATTCCAATTTCCAAGTTAATAAATCTAGTTTTCAATTTTGGTCCGAAACTGAGAATTTTCATCGTTTTAGATCCGTTTTATCCATGATTTCAACCTTTCAAACACATCACATAATCATTCTCATTCCTTTTCATCATTATAAACATCATAATCCCTATGGTTCCTTCATTTTTCTCACAAAATTTCCCCTAAATAAAAATGCTAAAAATATAATCCAATAACCGAAAATTTAATCTTTAGACGATAGGTTTTTTTAGTATCATTCATAACCATAAGCCAATCATCATTCTTAGTAAGATTTTTCCATGGATTACACTATTCATAGACGTGCAGCCAAGGTAAAAAATGAGGAGAAAAATTGAAATTTTACTTTACAAGATTGAAGAACAAGTTCCGGTGACGCTACTCAATGGTAGTTTTCCGCCGATTTCGATTTGAACTCAATTTTCTTACTTTGGGAAAAAGAATTTCTCTCTTTCTTTTGCCGAGTTCTCTCTGTTTTCATGCATGAAAAATGGACATTTTCCTTGTATTTTTCCTTCTAAAAACCGGACCTAAAAAGAAAGGAGGGACCTAAGTGTAATTTTAACATTTTCTAGGCTCCTTTTTACAAAGAAAAGTCAAAATATATCTTGCTTCTTCACTAAGTTGGCCGGCCATTTTCCTTACTTCCTTTTCATGTGTCCTAATCTCAGCCCTCCATCTATTTAATCACCTTAAATCTCAACCATTTATTTTTAATAATTATCTTATTTCAGTTAAGTTTAATTCCTATCTGGTGCATGTTTTATCCGCGTTTTTCAGACAATTGGTCAACTTGGTCAACTTTGCTCAACCTTGACAAGCTTTTCATGAGTGACCTATTGGTCAACTTTTGGTCCACAAATTGTGACTCGGTCAACCCTAATCGGTCGAAAATCTTAATTTTCTCGGTTCGGCCTTCTGAATCCCCTTTTTCGTCTGTTCCTCATTCCGATTGTTTCTAAAACCTTAAAATTGATGTTTTTCAATTCATTTTCGTTCTTTAAACTTAATATTCATGTGTTTGTCCTCTTGTGGGATTATCACAACATTCCGTACCTCTTTCCTGATTACAGTCTGAAATTCGATAACTATATCACAGTTAAGAAATTTCTAACTTTTAACTTACACTTTGCTATTCAATATCAATATCCACAAATACTTATAATAAAAGTATTCATATTTATAATACAGAGAATTTCAGAAAATTTTATTTTATACAATAATTTCTCCGACAAATTTCCCGGTCATGACAATTTAACCCGGAGCAAGCTTGCCTAATTTGCCACATCGTATGGGTCCAACTGAGCATGAAGAGTTGCAACGACAAGTTAATGACTTGCTTGATAAAGGCTTGATTCATGAGAGCATGAGTCCTTGTGCAGTCCCAGCCTTACTTACTTCGAACAAGGATGGAAGTTGGAGGATATGTGCGGACAGCCGTGCAATCAATAAGATCACTATCAAGTATCCGTTTCCCATTCCACGTCTTAATAATATGCTTGACAGATTGAAGGGAGCTGTGGTATTCACTAATCTCGATTTACGTAGTGGATATAATCATATTCGCATTCAGCTAGCTTGGAGATGAGTGGAAGACATCCTTCCAGACTAAAGATGGCCTCTATGAATGGTTGGTGATGCCATTTGGCTGCCAAATGCCCTTAGCACCTTTATGCGCCTGATGAACTAAGTTCTTCGGCCGTTTATTGGGAGATTCGTGGTGGTTTACTTTGATGACATCCTTATTTATAGTCGGGATGAGGAGGAGCATTTGACACATCTCAAGGAAGTTCTTTTAGCCTTACGAGCTAATATACTGTACATCAACCTTAAAAAATGTAGTTTTATGACTAACCATCTTTTGCTTCTCGACTTTATAGTCAGAAAAGATGGTATTCAAGTTGATGAGGTGAAAGCGAAAGCAATTCGGGAATGGCCAGCCCTTAAAATCGTCCGTTAAGTGCAAAGCTTCCATGGTTTAGCCACTTTCTATACAGGCGCTTTATTCGAGGATTTAGTACAATCATGGTGCCTATTACAGATTGTTTGAAGAAATGCCAGTTCCGATGGGGCAAAGTGCAAGACGACAGCATTGAATTGATAAAAGAAAAGTTGTGTTCTGCACCAGTGTTAGCACTCCCCAATTTTGAGAAAGTGTTTGAGATTGATTATGACGCATCCGTTCTGGGAATTGGGGCTGTTTTATCCCAAGATGTTCGTCCAGTGGAGTTTTTCATTGAGAAGATTAGTGAACCTCCACAAAAGTGGACTACTTACGAGCTTGAGTTTTATGCATTTGTTGGAGCTTTGAAGCATTGGGAGAATAATTTTATTCAATGGGAATTTGTGGTATTTACGGATCATCAAGCTATAAATCGAATGCATGCTCGATGGATTACTTTTTTACATAAGTTCACTTTTGTTATCAAGCATAAGTCTGGCAGATTAACAAGGTAGCAAATGCGTGGAGTTGACGTGCCTCTTTACTAGCTACAATCAGAATGGAAGTGGTGGGATTTGACTCTTTACGAGATACTTATGCTGCTGATGAGGATTTTGGAAGCATATGGGCGCGATGCAACAATAAGGAGTTTGTTAGGATCCTAGGAGTTTTTCTAAGATCGAAGCAACCAAGAGATATTTTCTGAATCCAAACTCAACGTTTTTATTACTTTCCAATGGCAATTACACTCGAGGCTCAGATTTAGCCTCGGAATCCAAGATGGAAGAAGAAGAAGAACTAACAGAAGGAAAATAAGGAAAATAGGAAAAATAAGATATTGAAGGATTTTCGAGTAATCCTCAGACTCCCTACAAGTTGCTCATCACTCAATTCGTGCCACTCCCTTCCCACGATCTCCCCTCATATCCCCTTCGCTCTAACCGTCTGTTCCCAGTTCCCCAAGCTGGCCTCCCACTCCCATCCGCTGACCCACTTCACTTAACCCTGGGCCTGGGTCCACTTCAATCAGTTGTGGGCCCTCCCCTTTTTCCTTCCTGGCCCTTCTCACATATACTTGCCTCACCGGGGGCCTAACATCACTTCCCCCTTCGAAGACAACCTTGTCCCCAAGGTTAAAATCTGGAAACTGCTCCTGAAACACATCCAAGAACTCCCATGTAGCCTCCCATTCCTGCAAGCCCTTCCACTGAACCAAGATCTCAGCCACTCGCTTTCCCCCCAAGGCTGTCCAACGACCCCGGATGACACTTAACGGCTCGACCTGCAGTTCCAGCTCATCCGACAGGTGAGGTGGAAGGGGCTGACACCTTGAATCCATACCCCTGAATGGTTTGAGCTGGGAAACATGGAAAACGGGATGTATCCTCGCGTCCACCGGTAGTGCGAGACGGTAAGCTACTTCCCCAATCTTCTCCAACACCTTAAAAGGATCGTAAAATCTAGGAGCAAGCTTCTCGTTTGGTTTCCTAGCCAAGGATTTGAGGCGATAAGGCCTGAGTTTGAGGAGAACTTGGTCACCCTGCTCAAACGACAGTTCCCTACGGTGCACATCGAAAAATTTCTTCATACGTTGTTGCGCCCCCACGAGATGCCCTTTTAAGACGTCCAAGAGCTTATTCCACTGTTTCAACTGTTGGTTGACATCTTCCACGGCTGAAGGAGAGTCTTGGAACCGGTGAATGGTGGGGGGTTCCCGGCCATAGACCACTTGGAAAGGAGAGTGCTTAGCCGATGCGTTAAAATTGGTGCTGAACCAAATTTCAGCCCAAGGCAAGGACTGCGACCATAATCGGGGCGTGTCACTTGCGAAACAGCGCAGGTACACCTCCAGGCACCTATTTACGACCTCTGTTTGGCCGTCCGACTCGGGGTGATATGCTGAACTGCGGCTCAGTTTCGTGCCCTGCATACGGAATAGTTTGCGCCAGAAGAGACTCATAAAGAGTGGGTCTCGGTCAGTGACAATGGAGGCCGGAATGCCATGGAGCCGCACCACTTCTCGCAGAAATAATTCAACGACTTTCTTGGCTGTGAAAGGATGAGATAGAGGCAGGAAATGGGCATATTTGGACAGCCTATCCACGACAACCAGGATGGTATCGGCCCCTTGGGACCGTGGCAGACCACTAATGAAGTCCATGGAGATGTCCTCCCATATCCTCGCCGGAATAGGCAGTGGATGCAGTAAGCCGGCGAGAACCAAGGTGTCCGACTTGGAACGCTGACAAATAGGGTAGTCCGCCACGTAGTGGCGTATATCCCTCTTCATGCCTTGCCAAAAAAAATTACTAGCGACGCGCTTATAAGTGCGTAAGAACCCGGAGTGTCCCCCTACAGCCGAGTCGTGGAACTCATGAAGCATCCGACGAATCTAGGGAAACTGTGGCGGTAACACCACCCTGCCGCGGTAGCATAACAAATTCTGGTGGAGTGAAAATCTAGGAACCACCCCTTCTCCCTGCTCCAATTTCCTGGTCAAAGCCGCACAGTCCTCATCATGCAGCTGGTCTTGCCGAATCTCGTCCCAATTCAAGAATTGTGGAATGGACAAGGCAGCTAGGCTTAAGTCAGTTTCCCCTTTGCACCGAGACAAGGCATCAGCCACTCGGTTCGCTACCCCCTGCTTGTATTGCAACTCGAAATCGTATCCAAATAGCTTAACCGCCCAGCGTAGGTGCTCCGGGGGTAACAACCGCTGGTCCATCAAGAACCGCAAGCTCTGCTGATCCGTGCGCACCACGAAGTGTCTCCCGAGCAAGTAATGGCGCCATTTTTGCACCGACAAGACCACCGCCATAAGTTCGCGTTCATACACTGAACGTAACCGAGTAGTGCCTGATAGCGCCTTGCTGAAATAGGCTACCGGCCGACCCTACTGCATCAACACTGCCCCCAGGCCCGAGCCTGAGGCGTCTGTCTCCACGACGAACAGTTTTGCAAAATCTGGCATTGCCAAAACCGGAAGGCTAGTCATGGCTTGCTGGAGTGCCACAAAGGCGGCCGTGGCATCCTCAGTCCATTTGAACTCCCCTCGCTTGAGTAGGTCGGTTAAAGGGCGAGCCAACCGCCCAAAATTTTGAACGAACCTTCTATAATAATCGGCCAGCCCCAGAAATCCCCGAACCCCACAGACGTTCTTTGGCAGGGGCCATGTCAATATTGCTTCCACCTTGGCCGGATCGGCTGCTACCCCTTGTGCTGAGATGACATGGCCTAAATATTCTAACCGCGGCTGCCCAAAAGAACATTTCTTACGGTTGGCAAACAACTGCTCCTTCCTCAAAACGTCCAAAACCGTGGTAAGATGCTTTTGGTGGTCTTCCCACGTGCGGCTGTATACCAGAATGTCGTCAAAAAACACCAATACGAACCGCCGCAAGTATGGCTGGAAGACCTTGTTCGTGAGGGCCTGGAAGGTCGCCGGCGCGTTGGTCAGGCCAAACGGCATGACCAGAAACTCATAGTGTCCCTCGTGTGTTCGGAACGCCGTTTTCTCCACATCAAACTCCCTTACCCGAATTTGATGGTACCCTGCCCTAAGGTCTAACTTGGAGAACACGGCAGCCTCGTGTAACTCATCTAGCAGCTCGTCGATGATGGGAATCGGAAATTTATCCGGCACCGTGAGCTGGTTGAGTGCTCGGTAGTCGACGCAAAAGCGCCAACTACCATCTTTCTTCCTAACTAAGAGAACCAGGCTTGAAAAAGGGCTACAACTTGGCCTAATAATTCCTGAGGACAACATTTCAGCGACCAATCTCTCAATCTCACTTTTCTGTGCCTGGGGATATTGGAACGGCCTAATGTTAGGCGGTTCCACCCCTGGTTTGAGCACTATCTGGTGGTCCCTTCCCCGCTTAGGAGGTAACCCCGCAGGGGTCTCGAATACCTCAGGGAATTGAGCCAAGACCCCCTGAATGGAGTTCGGCCCCCTATCCACAGGACTATTTTCTTCTTCCCCCGCTAGGGAATATATTTCCAGCAAGGTCCCTACTACCTTCCTATGTAGTTTACGAGTTAGGGTGCGAAAACTTACCGGTTTCAAGCTTAATGTCAAGTCCCCCTTTAGGCAAGTCCAGCCCTCTTCCGCTTGGAATTTCATGGTGAAATTCTGCCAATCAGCTCTAACTTCCCCCAGCGTTCGTAGCCAGGTCACCCCCAATACCACCTCAGCGCACCCCAGCTCAAATGGGACAAAATCCCCAACGACCTTGTACCCCTGAATCCGCAGTTCCACTCCCTTACACAAACCTTGCTGTCGAAAACAAGCCCCGTTTCCTATTTGTATGCCATAACCACCGGTGGCTGTCATCGGAATTTGCATTTCCTTCACGACCTTCTTTGACAGAAAATTATGGGAGGCGTCGCTATCTACTAACACCACCACCTCTCGATCCCCTAGGGTCCCTAACAGCTTCATGGTGTTGGCGGACGAAATTCCTATCAACGAGTTCATCGACAAACCTGCCACTTCCTCAACCCCCTCGGTGCTGGGCTCCTCTTCCTGCGCCCCCTCCTCATCTCCTTCCCTGTCCTCCTCTGCCAACAATAACACCTGTAATTGCATATTTTTACATCGGTGACCCGGACCAAATTTCTCATCACATCAGAAACACAACCCTTTTGCCCTCCTCCGTTGAATCTCCTCGTCTGTCAGGCGTTTGAAGCCTGTCCCTCCTTTTTCTGACCCCGCCGTGGTCTGCTGTGGCCAACCCCGATGTTTTTGGAATTGGTTTTGCTCCTTTCCCTGGTTGGACTGAAGGGAGTTCCTGGGATTCCCTATGGGGGAGTAAGCTCGATCATTAGCCCCCAGGTCCTTACCCAACCCGTCCCCCCGCCAACCACGACTCAGCCTCCCTTTACGTAACCTATCTACGGCCTCATTCCTTTCCTCGATCTGTTGGGCCAGATCCATGGTCTCCTGGAGGTTAATGGGCCGGTGAAGTTTAACCTCGGCCCGTACGTCCTCCCGAAGCCCATTAAGGAAAGCCCCCCTAAAAATGGGCTCGGGAATACCGCGCATAGACGCAGCCAATGCTTCGAACCTGTCACGGAATTCTGTCACCGAACTGTCCTGCTGTAAGGCCATTAAACGCTCCGTCGGATCGCCGTCCTTCGCTCGGCTGAATCGGTGAAGAATTGCGGCCTTCAAATCCCGCCAATCGGTGAACGGTTCTTGGGAGTCCAGCCACTGAAACCAGCCAAGAGCTCGGCCTTCCAGGCAGACTGAAGCCGCCAGAACCTTCTTCTCCTCCTCTACGCCGTTAATAGCGAAATAGCGCTCCGCCCGAAATACCCAGCCGTACGGATCTTCCCCTTGGAAGATCGGAAGCACAAGTCGTCTTCCCCGATGGTCCATTCTTCCGCAGCTCCTGTCTGGTGAGTCCGCCATTCCTGGTTGGTCACGATCTCGTCCTTGCTCTCGACGCGGAGGGGCTGGAGTTTGGGTCTCTAACCAGCGGCCAATCATGGCCTCCAGTCGGTGAAGAGCCCCTTGGACGTCGCCAATCTAGGCCCCCAGCGCCAATACATCCTCCTGCAACTGCGGAACGTGGTCCATGACCGCCCCCATCAGCTGAATGGTCTCCCTGATCGAATCGAGGCTTCCTTCCTAGCTCGAAGCACGTCCTGGGTGGCTTGCCATCGGTGATGTATGAGCCATGGATCTTGGGCTCTGATACCAAATGTTAGGATCCTAGGAGTTTTTCTAAGATCGAAGCAACCAAGAGATATTTTCTGAATCCAAACTCAACGTTTTTATTACTTTCCAATGGCAATTACACTCGAGGCTCAGATTTAGCCTCGGAATCCAAGATGGAAGAAGAAGAAGAACTAACAGAAGGAAAACAAGGAAAACAGGAAAAATAAGATATTGAAGGATTTTCGAGTAATCCTCAGACTCCCTACAAGTTGCTCATCACTCAATTCGTGCCACTCCCTTCCCACGATCTCCCCTCATATCCCCTTCGCTCTAACCGTCTGTTCCCAGTTCCCCAAGCTGGCCTCCCACTCCCATCCGCTGACCCACTTCACTTAACCCTGGGCCTGGATCCACTTCAATCAGTTGTGGGCCTGGGCCTGAGTTCACTTCAATCGGTTGTGGGCCCTCCCCTTTTTCCTTCCTGGCCCTTCTCACATATACTTGCCTCACCGGGGGCCTAACAGAGTTTGTTACTGACTTTCTTATTCATGATGGATTTTTATTTCGAGGTACACAAATATGTATTCCTCGTTCATCCTTGTGTGAGCATTTGATTCGAGAGTTGCATGCTGGAGATTTAGGTGGCATGTTGGCCGGGACAAGACAATTAGCTTGGTGGAGGAAAGGTTTTACTGGCCTTAGCTAAAGAGAGATGTTGGATGTTTCGTTCAGCGTTCCCTAGTATATAAAAAAGCTAAGAGTCAAGCTCAAAATACTGGTCTTTATGCTCCTTTGCCTCTTCTAGAGACGATTTGGCAAGATTTGACTATGGACTTTGTTCTTGGCCTCCCAAGAACTCAACATGGAGTTGATTCTATTTTTTTTGTGGTTGATCGCTTTTCTAAGATAGTTCACTTTCTTCCTTGTAAGAAGACCTTAGATGCTTCTTATGTGGCTAACTAATTTTTCGTGAAATTGTTCGTTTGCATGGCATTCCTCATTCCATAACTTCTGATATGGATGTGAAATTCCCAAGTCATATTTGGAGAACATTGTGGAAGTTGTTTGATACTTCCTTAAAGTATAGCAGCGCAAGCCACCAGACACGTGGGCAAACCGAAGTGGCTAATCGTACTCTTGGCAACATGATTCGATCAGTTTGCGGTGATAAGCTGAAGCAATGGGATTGGAAGATTGAGTTTGCTTTCAATAGTATGCCCAATCGTTCGACCAAGAAGACACTATTTGAAGTTGTCTACACTAGTGCTCCGCAGCATACTGTGGATTTGATTCGTCTTCCTCCTTCTATCAATGTTAATCCAAACGGATACATCGTGAAGCGAAGAAGAATCTTAAGGAGGCTAATTCACGTTACAAATCAGCGGGGTAGATAAGCGTAGGTATGAGAAGATCTTTAATGAAGGTGATTTAGCAATGGTGCATTTGCGTAAGAATCAATGTCCAGTTGGCACTTATAACAAGCTCAAGAATAAGAAGATTGGTCCTTACAATTCAATTAACTTTCATGGGTAAAAATTTGGTTCTTTTTCCCCCCTTATTCATCTTGCTGAGGGTGATTATCTTTTCTCCAAATAAAAAAAAAAAAATGTCAAGTAGTTTGAGACATTACTAAAGAGAGTACTCTGGTCCCTGAGTACTTTAAAGGAGTAAGAAGGTTATAGTGTTGTTTCTGTCACTCTTGGTATTAGTCTTTTTTTCACTGTTGGCATTCTTCTAGAGGTTAGATTTATATGCTCTTGACTATCGTAGTTTTTGCTTTTGTTATTTTGCTTCCTCTACCATTACTGAAGTCCTGTTTCTTATTTAAAAGGAAAAGAAAAAAGAGAACATATTGGTTATTACTTCATTGCTTTACTTTGGCTTCCTATTATTTCAATATTGCAAAATCAGGACAAAAAAAGGTGTTTAGATTAGTGAAATCTAGATAACCAAAGAAACTGGTGTACTCATAATGCTTTCACCTTTTGGTAACCTTTTGCTAAAATTTACATGCACGGCTTCATGGGTCCCAACCTTGCTTGTTTACAATTAGCATATTCTTCATTATAGGCCTCTCGGTTTGTATAAGCCTCTGTGATAAGATAACAGAGGGAAAGAGTTTAGAATGGACTTGAGAAGTTTCTATAATTAATCGATTGGCAATTTACTTTGCAGAAGAAAGATGTTTTCAAGTTATAATGATTAGATATAAAAAGAAAAATCTCTAATGACAATTGGTATACCACTGCAGATATATATTACTCTCCTTATTACCTAGAGCACCTCAGACTTTGTACTACCTGGTGGTTGGAAGATTGAGGAAGAAGCAGTGGCATTTATCCTTGTATTGTTGGCAAGGTATTTTTTCTGTTTCCAAATTTTTTTCTCTGATATCTTGATCTTTGTTACACGGTTTATCATGTTATATACTGCACACTTGTCAATGGCAGCTATTAAGACATACCTAATGGATAGAGAAGCAGATTTGTCAACACCCGAGGTATCGAAACAAGCAAGCGACAAATCTGATGCAGATCTGGAACTTCACTACTACAATTTGGCCAATTTACCACGAAACTATTTACGACCACACTAGTTGTCGCAAATATTCAGTTACTTATGACGATATAACGTCACAAATATTCAGTTATTTGTAATGATATAACGTCGCTAATACATTTCGTACACCAGGAAGATATTATCGTCACTAAAAACTCACACGTCGTCGTAAATATGTAGTTGGCGGCAAATGTTGTGTGGCGCCAACGTTTGCCGCCAAACTAATATTATCGTCGCAAATAAAGTACTATGTGCGACGACATAAGTCGTCGCAAAAATAATTCATTTATTTATTGTCCCCTGAGTAAAAAGGGTACATTTTTACGGTTCCCAACATTTATTTGCGACGACATGAATATGTGTCGTCGCAAATACTGATTTTGTATTCCCTCGCTAAAATAAACGGCAGGGAAATTGGGTGGTTCCCCAAAAATTATTTACGACGACATCAATATATGTCGTCGCAAATAATAATTCCAGAACCTTCATTACAATTATTAAATAATTAAGTTATATTTGTGACGACACGTGTCGTTGTAAATATGGATAAGTTATATTTGCGACGATATGTCGTCGCAAATATTATTTTTTGTCGTCGCAAAAAACTTTGTCTTTATACCCACGAACAGAGCCTCCTCCTCTATTTTTCTGATCTATCTCTCTCTCTCTCTCTCTCTCACTCACTCTCTCTCTCAACCTCTCCCTAGTTTTCCGACCCCAAACCCCCAAAATCTCCATCTATTTTCTTCTAAATCCTCACCAAATCAACATTATCATAAGTTTTAATTGTTTTTTCATCAAAAAAAGTTTAAAAAATAACCTCCCTGCCGTCGCCATCAAAGTCCGCCGCCGCCGCATTTTGCCCCCTTAATCTTGCCGTTTTCAGCCCCCATTTTAGTGGGTTTGAACTTTGTAAGTTTTTGCATATTTATTGTATTTTCTAGTTTAAAATGTTTGCATTTTGTGTTGTTTGAATTTTGTATTATGGATTTTAGATTTTGAATTTTGATTTATAGATTTTATAATTAGTATATAATTTGAAGTTTGGATTATAGATATTGAATTTTAGATTATGAATTTTGAGATTATTGAAATTTGGTATTGAGATTGTTGAAATTTTGAGATTATAATTTGTTTTAGGTTAAAATTAAAAGTTTTGATGATTGTTCTTGGTGGTAAATTTTGCAGTTATGGTGTGTCAAAATCTTTTAAAAGCTATTTTCTTTGTAGGTTTGAATTTTTAGATAATAAGAAAAATATGTCGTTATGTTGCCAAAATTTTATCAAAACCTATTAATTTAAAGAATTCATTAATTAGAAATAATTATATTAATAGAAAGTAAATTAAAAATTAATTATAAACATTATGAGTGCAATAATAATAGAATAAATTATCCATAAAAATTGATAAAGCTTATAAAGTTGAAACATCAACTATAAAATTTTCTTTGTGAACGTGACTATATAGTCACAAGAAAACATGAAGTATGATTGAATGTGTTATTATTTTTATAGTCAAGATGCCAATTGAAAAGAGTTGAATACATCTGAAAAACCGGTTGTCTGATCAGTATTGGGAAGGGTTATCTGCTTTTATCAACATTGCCAAAGACCATGTTGATGAAAGTGGTTGTACAAGTTGTCCTTGTCGGAGGTGTTTAAACCATAAGTGTTTTCCAATAGAAACAGTTAGAGCACACATACACCAATATAGTTTCAATACTTTATATACGACGTGGCATTACCATGGCGAAGACATTGTTGCGACCAATGCAATAAATCAATCAGTTGACGAGATGGTTCAAGTGACACTGCCACAGAGGAATCGTTCAAGTGCTTCCACCTCATCATCTACTTCGCAATCGGATGGGTCATCTTCGGTTAATTTGCCGTAACATGTCCAAAACTGGCTAAACAACCTCTAGGTCGAGCAATGTAATATGTTCGACAACTAGCAGATCATGATGGAAGTCATGCGCTCGATGAATCCCAACATCAACTTCTTGCCAGTTAACCATCCCCAACCGTTGGTTCCTCCGCCGCCTGAGCGAAACGAAGAAGATGAGGATGAGGACGACGATGCTGTTAATTTAGGAGATTGAAATATCTGTTTTTGTTTTCATATTATCAATAATTTTTAGTATTTCTTGACTAATTTACTTTTTAAGATTTATTTTATTATTATGTTAACTATTTTATATTAATCTTTTATTAACAAATTTCAATGTTATTGTTAAATTTTCTTCTAATTTATATATTTAATAATTAATATTATTAGGAACGTACGGTAAAAAAAAACATTTTTTGTGACGACTAATCTAAAATGTCATCGCAAATACTCCACATTACTATCAACGACACTTTGAAGCCTATGGCCGCAAAAGATTTTAAAAACTTTTGCGACGACATATGTCATCGCAAATAAGTTAGGATACGTCATCATCAACGACATGTTCGACGGAACATTCGTGACGACTTATTCCCGACCACTGTCGTCGTTAATGTATTAGCGACGGCATCTCAAAACTATGTCGTCGTATATATATTATTTGCGTCTAATTGTTTGCGACGACAAATTTGTGACGACATATCGTCGTAAATATAATATTTCCGACGACAATATAGTTATTTGCGACGACATTACGTCGTTGCAAATAAGCTTTTTTGTTGTAGTGCTTTTGGAACGATTTTCTTAGTGACGGTTCGTCGCAAACAGCCAAGTATGTTTGTACTTATGCAAAGTTCAGATCTTTACTTTTTAAAACACTTCTTTCTGTAAAATTGCCATGGACTTCCATTTTTCGTGTATTTGTTGAATTTCTGTGTTTATCATCATATTCCGTACTTGTGTTAAAAATTTTTATCATGGAATGAGCAATTTCAAAGAGTGTTTGTTACCTTTACAATGCTTGTTGTTTTATCCTTTATTTTGACCCCTATATCCCTGCTTACTTTTGCTTGTAGATAGTTATTTCTACACTTGTTTTGTTTTATTTTTCTTTTTTCTTTTTTTTTCCTTATCATACGTTATCTTCTTCTTATTTCCCATTTTTCTGACAAGTAATGAACCTGTGTTTGTGGAAGGTGCACGAGACAATAACAATGATATGAAAATGTGCTTTCAATTTCAAGCGTATGAAGCAGAGACAAAAGGCTTCGGACTTATTGTTATTAAATTTTTTTTTCTTTTTTTTAAAAAATTCAACTTTAGGCGTCGCCTTAGGCAACATCTAAGGTCTCTTAATGAGTCCAGGAAAAAGACTTTATACGTCGCCCGACAAGCGACGTCTAAAGAAAATATAGACGTCACCCGAAAAAGTGACGTTTAAATATGGTACCTTTAGCGTTACCCACCTAGACGTCACCCTTTTGGGCGACGTCTAAGGCCTTAGACGTCACTTTTCGGGTGAAATATAAGGCTTTTTATGTAGTAGTGAATCGTCTCTCATATCAGTTGTTCCTCTCTCATTCCAAAAATAATAATAATAATAATAATAATAAAATTACTTAAAAGAATGCATTACTTATGATATATTAGTCAGATTTGATGTAGAAAAGAGTACGTATAAACCGAAGTTAAACTAGAGACGATCGACAATCATTTACATGAGAGATAATAGGAATGTTTAATGCCCATGAAACATACTATCTAGGCTATCACAAAGCAAAAGAATTTTTGATAAGCTTTTAATTTGATTTTATCTGAAAACACCAAGGTTCTGAAAGCACCAGCTGTGAAGTACTGTTTTAACCACTAATATGATCACTCTCTAATATACAATTCAAGGAATTTATTAATGATAATTACAAACATAGTGTTCCAATAAATCCTTATTTTACGTTCGCATGTAGGGTTTAATTTCCTCCACCTCCAAGTGAGGCCGGTTTCGTAAAACTTTTTAAATGTTTAGATTCTACTTTGAAACCGTACGTGTAAAACTGAGTTTTAGTATAACTGAGATTTCGATTTCTCACACACCTATAACCGTACGTGCAAACCTAGAAAAATCGTTTGACCTGAATCATGACAATTATAGTTATATATCCTGATTCTTTTCGCTGATTCCAGTTTAGAATTCGAGTTTTGCTACAGTAAAAAGCTCTCAGAAACAGTCACATTTAACTTTTTTGCTACAGTAAAAAGCTCTCACACAACATCACATCTCAACTCGAATTAAAAACTCGAATTAGCGAACCGAACAAGCCCTCCAAACATTCGCAACTTCAACTATATGATGATTTGGCTGTCAAATATATTTTAGTATATATACTGTTAAATATTAATTGCTCGATCTATACACAAGAATTTGTTATTTAACTAAGCAAAAAAAAAAAAAACGACAACTTACTTGGCACGTTAGTTAATAATGTTATTATTAGAATTGAGCCCCGTTTTCTCATTTTTTATATAGAAAGGATTCACAATGCCCAGTGTTAAACTGCAGATGATCAGTCTCTTCTAATGATGCCCTCCAGGGAATAAGGAAATAAAAATAAATAAATAAATACAAGAGCTCTTCATTTCAATTGTTACACCACGGTCGAGCAATCGATCGTTCCTTTGGTTGACAAGCGTCGAGACATCCTCAGTCGAGAGTTGATCGCTGAAGTCGAGGAAAAGGTCGTATATAGGATGCCCTCAAGACGATGAGAGTTCATGCAGGGGGACATGCGTCGAGAACTCCGCTTGAGTTGTGAGGTTCACGACGTCGAGAGAGCAGCCCGGTCAAATCTAATCCAAATCCCGTCAACTCGAGAAAAGATACACTGTACCAACTGCCAAGGCTCAGCTCAGGAAATCAGGTAACCGGTAAGGGTGGTTGGCCTGACCTAGAAGCTGAAATGATGAAAATACAACTGCCAAATCTTAAAATTTAGGGAAATGGCATGATCTCCTCAGAAAATATAGAGGAGGTCTATCATATGTAAAAGGCCTATAAATAGAGTCATCAGGATTCATTAAGTTTTTTACGCACTATTCCACTACTCTAAAGAGATTGTAATTTTGAGATTGTTAGTGCATCCACAAGTGGACGTAGGTAAGAAATTTTTTGCCGAACTACTATAAATTTATATCTTCTTTATTTTTGCCTACAACGATAATCCTTAATTAATCTGTGCAAGATTACTGTGAGTATTCCCAGAGAGTTAATATTTTATTGACTAAATTTAACTGTCAACATCAATATATATATAATGAAATGACATTGCATGCAAAAAAAAACAGAGAAAATAAACATTCATAAAATTATGTGGTGACAACCGAGGAAGATGTTAGTGGCCGTACTCACGTACTGCACATGCATGGGATTTGCTGGGCATTAATTCGTATTTGGAAATGTCGTTTGGATGTGACATCTCCATGTGTCGTATTAATGTTGGATCTGTCTTCCTTTTCTATGGCCTTTTAGTGACCACATATTCGGTTTAAACTAACTGTTCATGATGAAATTAAGTTGTTATTAGCAATAGAAGAACCTATACCAAGATCACGCATTTTCTTAAAAAACGTGATGCACATATTTTTATAATCACTAGAGAATTCTTGATACCAAATTGTCTCTAATAACTTCAACTATTTCTTGCTGTAGATGTGCATATAGTCAAGGAACCATGTTCTGAGAGCTGAGAGAGAGACACCTCTGTACGTGTACATTTTGTTAATTTCTTCTCCTATTACTCTATCGAGTAACTAGGTTGCTATTTGATCTACCACTCTGCCTTGTGCCTTAAATGCGAAACCTTGACGATTGGTTGACAAATCTAACTGCAAACGAAGCTGATCATGAAGATCCTTCATTGCGATATTGCAAAGGACCGTTAATGTACTTCATCAGTCCCAATCTACAATTAATTCATCATTCATGGCGTTAAACCCGCACTACAAGAAATTGTAGCTTTACCGACGCAAAAGTAACGACCGTATCATAGGAAACCGTCATATATAGTGCTTTAGACACGGGGCACGGAAAACCATCGTCTAACATCACACTTCATATGATAGTTAATATTAAACCGTCGTCTAATTTATAGGACGAACTCCAAAATTTAATTTGTGTCAAACTCTCTCATTTATCTCGCAAAAACCCTCCCTCACCCCGTTTGTCTCTATATCTCTTTCTCTCTCTCCCTCCTCACAGTCTCTCGTCCCTCACAGATTCTAGCTAACTGTCGCAGTCCCTCTACTATAACAAAAAGGGTTATTAATGACGACATTATTAGCGACGACAATTATCGTTATTAATATTTGTATATTTACAATGACATATCGTCGCAATACAGGAAACACAATTTTTGAATGACTTATCGTCGCATTTAATCTATGCGACAATATGTCGTCGCATTTAATCTATGCGACAATATGTCGTCGCACAAAATTATATATTTGCGACGACATGTCATCGCTACAACATATAAAACTATTAGCAACGACATGTCATCGCGAATTTTTATTGGCGCCAAAACCAATTTGACGCCAATTTGTGCATTATTTGCCATGACATGTCGTCGCTAATATTATGGGATACAGCTGGCAGTGACGTGGCAAAAAAAGTGAAATATTTGGCGGATTCCCGAAAATAAGTTCTAGAAAATTCTCCATTTTTTGCGACGACATTTATGACTTGTCGTCGCAAATAATAGTTCCAGAAAATTCTACTAATCACGACTACTTTTTGTGACGACATGTGTCATTTGTCGTCGCAAATACTGATGGAATTTAATTTCCCCAATAAAAAAGGGTGAAAACTTCGGCAGTTTCTCGAAAAATATTTGAGACGACTTTATTAAAATTTATGGTATATTCCTGAAGAATATTCTCAGAAATATTAATGAGGTGGAGAAGAACGACGTTGTTTTTGAATTACTTGCGACGACATTTAATATTTTTTGCGACGAAATAATTTCGTCGCAAAAAGCCACATGTATAAACGTGATTGCAGAACTCTTTCCTCCATTTTTTCCAGTGACCCTCTCAGTTTTCTCCCTCCCTCTCCATCCAAAACCTCTAAAAACTAGCCAAAAAACTCTGAAAAAAGCTTAAATACATCATTCTCTCTTCAAATCTTTCATTTGTGGAGAAAAATATTCAGAAAAGGCCCAAAAAAGTGAAGTTTTCACCTCACCGTTGCCAGCCGCTTTTCCGGCCGTCATCATCATTTTCCGGCCGCCGTCGCCCTCCCAGCCCTGCTACCTTACCTTTTTTCAACCCCCGGTGTTTATGGGTTTGGATTTTGTGTGTTAATATTTTGGTATTTTGTAAATTGATTTTGGTATTTTGGTTGTGGTTTGTGGTTTTGTTTTGGATTTTAAATTTAGTTTGTGATTTTGGATTTAAAATTTTGAATTGTGAATTAGAATTGAAATTAAAATTTGTGGTAATTAAATTGAAATTTGTATGAAATTTGTTTGATGATGATTATGTGATGCTGATTAAAAAATAGGTGACCTATGGAAATATTAAAAAGTTCAAAATAATGAATTATATATATGATGATTAAAAAATTTAGAATGTGAAAGACTTATTACAAAAATAATTTGCATTAATTTTCATAAAATTTGATAAAACTTCATAAATTCTTTGTAGTGGAGATGCTTATGGACAAGAGTTAGATATATTTATGGAACCGGTTGTTTGATGAGTATTGGGATGGTTTGTATGCATTTATTGAGGTTGAAAAGAATTATGTAAATTCAATCGGGGGTATTAGTTGTCCATGTATTAATTGTAGAAATCATGAGATGTTGCCACGAGTAATAGTGAACGCACATATACATCGATGGAGTTTTGATACAAGTTACACCACATGGATTCACCATGGTGAAGTATGTGCTGCTACAGTTGTCAGTGAACCGGTTGATGAGATGTTTGCAGTGCTAAATGATGTGGCTGAGATTAATGATGATCATGAAACATTGGGTGAGATAGAAGCGGTTATAGAAGATACTCATTACGATAAATTTAGGGATCTCTTATCCAAGCTCCAAGTCAGATTGTATCCGGGCTGCACTAAGTATTCATTGTTGAATTTCTTAGTGAAACTAATGCATCTAAGGGTGTTGTACAAGTGGCCTAATGAGTGCATGGATGAAATGTTGAAACTACTAAGAGATGTATTAAGTGCATGAAAATGCACCCTAAATATTGCTTTTGATTTATATAATATTAAAATATTTAAGCTTTAATTAAACAATTCCATTATTTTTATTTATAAGATTTTTTTAATTGGAATTTGTCTAATTTTTACATAATTATTTACAGATGAAAGTAGTGTAAAAAGCTACACAAGAAGAAGCCACGAAAGCCATATTTTCAACCAATCCGAGCCACAAAAGCCGATTAGCAAGAGAGAGCCGCGCCACCTCAGCCGAGCAGCGTGAACCTATCATTCAATATGAAAATCCGTGCCTAAGTCTTCTCACCATCTCACATCCCACGCGTCACCAGCACGCAAGATCCCAGGGCGCGCGTCCACTTTCCGCGCTATCTCTGGCGCGTCCATCTCTTCCGCAGCGTGGGTTCAGTATGCAGCGTGGGTCCAGCATGCAGCGTGCCAGTCGAAGTTTCTTTCCCGCGTGCGACACCTGTCCCGCACAACTATTCAGTGCTAGTATGGCATCCATTCTTCGCGCGCCACTTCATCTCTGCGGACTCCACCTATTGGCCAGCATTTCACCTTTCTGAGCAGCACCAACACACGCCAACTACTCCGAGCATGACACGTGACGAGCTTACTCCTTCTTGCCAATTGCATTGCGACATGTGTCTCCTTAATGTGCTGAGCTTGAATTTCTTCCCCAAAATTAGAGCAAATTGCCCAATTTTCTCCTCAAATCATATATTTGTTTCTCCTAATTTATGTGTAATTTTATTTTGTTTCCTATTCTTTTATAATTTTCTATTTTTAATTATTTGTTTTCTTATTTTACAGGCTACCTCTGAACACTATAAATAGGGGGTTAGCCTAATATTTTTGGAAATTTTGAATATTCAGTTTCATGTCGTCTTGCTGTTACTCTCATATTTTCTCTTTAGAACTTGTGAGAATTTTTTTGCAAGCTAGGCTAGAGTTTTTTTGGTGAGGTCAGAGATGAACTTTTGTTGAGTGACCCAATTCGAGCTTTTAATTCCTTGTTGATGACGGATATTTTTACCAACAAATCAAGTACTTTTAAGCTTGAATATTTGTAAGTTTTCAAGCATTTTTGTTAGTTTAATGTCTTTTGTTTGCTTTTATAGGAATTATAAATAAATGCGAACTTGGATGATTTTGCATGAAGAAAAGAAGAATATTTGCCCAACTTGTGAATCAATGCCAAGAGGAGGCGAAAGAGGATTTTAAGGCACAAAAGAGGAGGCTTTGGAATGCAAGAAAGCGGACTACAACGCACAAAACCAAGCGAAGCCCGAACCAGTTGCGCGACCACATCCACAGCCAGGGGCGCGCCCGCGCGCGCCCCACATCCAAGCGCGCGGCCGCACGCGCGCCCCACATCCAGGGCAGAGCGGGAATGCGCGCTGCAGCATGCCCAATAGGCGCTGCAGCGCCCCCAGAAGGCAGCCCCGCGCGCTGCAGCGCGCCCCAGCCCATAACAGCGGGATCCTTTTCCAAAAACGCGCACCGCAGCGTGTTTTCACACAGGCTACAGCGCGTGTATGAAGCCCTAGCTCTGAAATGTTGTAGTATAAAAGGAAAGAGATGCCATTTTGAGAAGAGAGCCCAGAAATCTGAAGAAAACATCAAAAGGAGGCCGAAATCCTTCATCTTGGAGGTCCTTGGAAGCTCTTCAATGGATATTGGGTTTTATCTTCTTTCATCTATTTTTTCATGTTGAGCTAGACATTAAATCTAGGACTTGATGTAGTTTTATTTGAACTATGTTTTGAATAATTTGTTGATTGTTAATTTAATTTAATTTTCAATTCATTTATGTTTTTCTATGCTTAATCCTTTTAATTTATTTGGCCAATGAGTTAGATGATTTTTAGATTGCGAATTTGACGCTCGAGAGAGATTGAGTTCTTTATCTAGATTTGAGAAGTATAGTCTAGGTTGTTGTGAGACCGAGAAGAGATCAACGGTTAGATAATCAAATTAGGATTTAAGTTGTTGTGAGGTCGAGAGGCGATCAATATTCCTATTTTCTAATTCTAAAGGCGAAGCTTAATTTGTGTTTAAATATTCATTTCGAATAGGGATATTGTTTTGGGTATTTAAATACAATTTCTTGTGAGGCACTCGAGAGAGGTTGCGAGATGACATTAGAGCCTTGATTAATGAATTGAATGGAATTGATTAGCGATTACATAATAGGATGAACATAGGAATAATAAAGTGAAATCAAGTCCCTAGACCATTTGTGTATAGATACTTTATTTTTATTTTCTTATATTTATTTTGTTTTAGTTCTTAATCATCATCTTATTTGGTTACCTAGATAAAGTTAAGTTACAATAATCACGGTATTTAACGGCAATTCTAAACCCAATCCCTGCGGAGACGATACTCACTCACCCTATACTCAAAACTTGACACCGTACGCTTGCGGAAATTTATTATACAAAAATATTACGCATCAAGTTTTTGGCGCCGTTGCCGGGGATTGACGTTTTAAATTGTTGTTAATACTGTGAGTACATAACTTGATTTTAATTTAGGCTTTTATTTCTCATTTTTAATCTTTTGTTTTATTTTTTTTTCTTTTGTGTTACGAGGTACTTGGAGATGGTTGATCGACAAGTCCTCTTAAGATTTGCTCAACGAGACTCCGAGCCATTTTTTAGTGCTTGGGAGAGATACAAGGAGCTGCTCATTCAGTTTCCCGACCATGGTTTCCCGAGGGAGGTGCAACTACAAATCTTCCTCGACGGGTTAGATGCCGCCACAAGAATGTGGGTGGAAAGAGGAAATGGTACCACCTCTTTTCACCAACTATCTGCGGATGAAGCTTATTGGTGGTTGGAAGACATGGCCGATGTTAACTATCGGTATGGGAGGGATTCAACAAACCACCACGGTTTTGAGGATAGCTCTAACATTTCGGAGCCATGGCTTGACACCCCCCGTCACCAAGCGGAGTCTTCTACCTCACTTGAAGACCTTGTCGCCCAATTTTCAGAGGAGACAAGACTCCGCATAGAGAAGTTAGAGAGGATGGAGGCGCTCGACCAACTTCACGAGGAAATGAAGACAAATCTAGCGGAGTTGTTTAGGTTGAAGTTGCATCCAGATGAATCTACTAATGCCATGAATAGAGAAACACGAGAAGAGGATTGGGAGTTATTTGAAGATGACTCTTTGAGAGATGAGGAGACTCAAGAATTGGTTAGTGAAGAGTTTCAAGAAGATGTCAATGAGTCTCAATCCCTTGAGATCCCCATTGTCGTGCCACCCCCGGTTGAGAAAGATCACATCTATGAAGACCCAATGTGTCCGGCAACTCCCCCACCATCTCGAGCGCCGTTATTCCACGTCAACCAAGCGCATATGCCGGCGCCGAGTCGAGTTGAGCAAATGAGCCAAAAACTCCCAAATCTCGCCAAGGTTGAGGGTGTAAAGAATCAAAACCCGTACGTTGTGTTGTATGACACGTACTATGGGTGAAAGCCACTCTTTGACGAGTTGGCTCGGCATAGGAATAATTAAGCCTAAAGACGCAATTTATGGAGGAAAGCCCCGCCCTAACCCGAGCTTATGCCATCATGCCCGGTGCATCATCGCCAACCATACTAGGAGGCGAGATTGTCTCCCCTCCCCGGTACGTGTTCTTATTCCCTCGTTATTAATTTTCATGATTGTTTGATTTTGAGTTTGGGGGTGAGACACTTTGTGGTTGATTTTAGTGGATTTTGGGCATTACTTGTGAGTTGGTTGTTATGACTTGTCTCCATTGAGTTGTGTTCTTTTGGCCATGTTTTTACTCATTTTTCTTTTAGGTTGTTTGAATAAATTGTGAGTTTTGTTGAGATTAAATGATTAGATAGTAATGATGATTATAATCACTTGATGCTTTCTTAGGTCTTTTGAAATGTATTTCATTGAGATTTCTGTGTGCTTGACTCGCATTGATTGAACTTCACTCTTGATTCTCTACTTTTGAGCACCATGAATCATGATCACTTGATCTTTTGAGCATTTGGAGAACATTTATGTGCATTAGGTAGACTTTGATATCTCATGAACACTAGAACCCATTTGAGTGAAACTTGAGGCGAAATTATTGGTTTAGTATCATTGGAGAGAAGATTAAGGCATTTTATTCAGATCGATTGGGCCTTTGAAGCTAACCCTTGAAAAGAAAATTCATCATTTGTTTCCCCCCGTTGAGCCATATTTCTTATTTCGTTCATCACCCATGTTTGTACATCCAAACCACCAAATGCGTTTTCACTTCCTAAACCCATCACTACTAGGCATGATTGCATTAAACTCTAAGATTGAGAGGAAGTGTGGGTTATGTTTGGGAAATCATTAGTGGATTGGCTTGGGTTGTTTTTCATCCTCAATTCAAAAAAAAAAAAAGAAAAAAAAAAGAAAAAAATAGTAAAGAAAAAAAAAGAGTTAATCGGATGAGGAATTGAGTTACCATTTCCATTTCTTTAGAACATTGGGGACAATTTTGATTTTGAGTTTGGGGGTGTGGTCTTTATTTCTCAAAATTTTGTGGTATTTATTTCTTTTTGGGTTCGATTGAAAGCCAGTATGATGAAATGAAGAGTTGGTAAAATATTTTTTTTTCTTTTCCTGGAAATCATGTGAGATCCATG
>NW_010362623.1:826072-858319 GCF_000414095.1 Morus notabilis
TATCCAGGCACGCGACAGCGCGCGCCCGCACACCCAGAGCGGGAACGTGCGCTGCAGCGCGCCCAATAGGCACTACAGCGCCCCCAGAAGGCAGCCCCACGCACTGCAGCGCGCCCCAGTCCGTAACAGCGGGATCCTTTTCCAAAAACGCGCGCCGCAACGCATTTTCACACAGGCTGCAGCGCGCGTATGAAGCCCTAGCTCCGAAATGTTGTAGTATAAAAGGAAAGAGATGCCATTTTGAGAAGAGAGCCCGGAAATCTGAAGAAAACATCAAAAGGAGGCCGAAATCCTTCATCTTGGAGGTCCTTGGAAGCTCTTCAATGGATATTGGGTTTTATCTTCTTTCATCTATTTTTCCATGTTGAGCTAGACATTAAATCTAGGACTTGATGTAGTTTTATTTGAACTATGTTTTGAATATTTTGTTGATTTTTAATTTAATTTCGTTTTCAATTCATTTATGTTTTTCTATGTTTAATGCTTCTAATTTATTTGGCCAATGAGTTAGATGATTTTTAGATTGCGAATTTGATGCTCGAGAGAGATTGAGTTCTTTATCTAGATTTGAGAAGCATAGTCTAGGTTGTTGTGAGACCGAGAGGAGATCAACAGTTAGATAATCAAATTAGGATTTAGGTCGTTGTGAGGCCAAGAGGCGATCAATATTCCTATTTTCTAATTCTAAAGGCAAAGCTTAATTTGTGTTTAAATATTCATTTCGAATAGGGATATTGTTTTGGGTATTTAAATATAATTTCTTGTGAGGCACTCGAGAGAGGTTGCGAGATGACATTAGAGCCTTGATTAATGAATTGAACGGAATTGATTAGCGATTACATAATAGGATGAACATAGGAATAATAAAGTGAAATCAAGTCCCTAGACCATTTGTGTATAGATACTTTATTTTTATTTTCTTATATTTATTTTGTTTTAGTTCTTAATCATCATCTTATTTGGTTGCCTAGATAAAGTTAAGTTACAATAATCGCGGTATTTAACGGTAATTCTAAACCTAATCCCTGTGGAGATGATACTCACTCACCCTATACTCAAAACTTGACACCGTATGCTTGCGGAAATTTATTATACAAAAATATTACGCATCACCTGTTCTGAAATGTTCAATATTCGAATGAATGAAATCTCATATATCTTTCATTTACTTTTCAAAATATTGTGTGCCAATTTTTATATAAGTTCAGTCACACTTTTCTTATGTAATTCTGTCGTGCTTTTCAAATTATTTTGTGAGTTGTCTTTTATTGCAATATTGTGAATTTGATATGTTGTTGATTTTGGATAACTAGTAATAATAATCTTTGTGTTTTTAACGTAAGGATTTAATTTACTCGATACTTCTATTTGAGAATCAAAACTTTAATTGGTGAACGCAACATAAGGGATTCTCGACGCCTCACTATTTTCACTACTGAATTTTCTTCACACAAATCTTTTCTCCTATCTAGTTTATTTGCAATAAAATCTCAAAAATCTTTTTTACTTTAATTTATTTGTTATTTATTTTTCTCTAACGCTCTTATTATGCCAATCTTTCTTGTTTATTGTGTTACCTCTTTGTCGATACGACTGCCTTTCTGTTCTACAATTGACCGCTTAGGAACAACACTTTTGGACGTAAATCAAGATGCACTCCCTGAAGGGAACAAGTTCCCTACATCGCATTACGAGGAGAAGAAGTTATTGAGTAAACTGGGTCTGAGCTAGAGGCAATTCATATGTGTAAGTATGACTGCGCTTTGTTTTGAAAGCAGAATATTGCTTTGCAGTCTTGTCCAGTATGTAGTACAAGTCACTGGAAAAGGAAAAAGGGGAAAAAAGTTCCGTGGAAAGTACTTCGATATTTCCCTTTGAAGGATCAATTGAAGGGTTTGTATGTTTCTCATCACACTCCTAAGGAAATAACACGCCACATGCGCGGGTGATTGAGAGATGAAGACTTAATGCATCATCCAATTGATGGTATGGAGTGAAAAGAGTTTGATGAAAAACATCCATAATTTGCACGTGAACCGAGAAATATTCGATTAGGGTTAGCTATTGATGGTTTCAACCCCTTCGGGAATATGAGTCTATCATATAGTATCTGGCCTGTTATTATGACTGCATATAATTTAACCACGTGGCTATGTACCAAGGACCCTTACAAGATGTTGACGTTATTGATTCTTGGTCACAATGCTCCTAGGAAGGCTATTGATGTGTGCTTAAGGCCCCTTGTGGATGAGTTAAAAGAGTTGTAGGATGAAAGGGTTGTTGTTCATGATGCTGCTATGAATACGTCGTTTCAGATGCGGGCTGTGTTGCTGATGAAAGTTAACGACTTTCCTGCACGTAGTAGTTTATCTGGTTAGAGTGGTCAAGGGTACTTTGCAGTTCCCAATTGCAATGATGCAACTCCATCAAAGTAAATAACGAGTAAATTAATCTCCCCCGCCACGAAAATCTATTAAGAAAATATTGGCTCAATTAGAAAAGGTTGAATCTAGATTGCTAGGTAAACATGAAAGATATAGCGGTAAGAAGCGAAAGAGACATCCGGTATAGCTTAATTGGATGAAGAAGAGTATCTTTTAGGAGTTGCCTTATTGGACCTTATTGTCGTTACGACAAAACTTAGATGTCATGCATATTGAGAAGAATGTGTGTGATAGTTTGCTGGGCACAATTCTAAATATTGACGGAAAAAGTAAGTATACAGATAAGGTAAGGATATATTTACAAGATATGGACATAAGGAGTTGCACTTGTACAAAGAAGGTGATCGTTGGATAAAACCACATGCAGCGTACATATTGACTCCGGATGATTGTAAAAAGTTTTGTGATTTCTTAAAGTCCGTACGGTTTCCTGATGGGTTTGCTTCAAATTTTCAAAAAAAAACGTGATAAATGGAAACAATAAGCTTACATGTTTAAAATCGCACGATTGTCATATCATACTACAACAATTGTTGCCAACTGGGAGTCGACCATTTATGAAGAAAGAAATTTTTGATGCAATCACCGAATTGAGCAACTTCTTTCAGTTGATATGTTCCAGGACATTGTCGATAAGTGATTTAGAGAAAGCCCAACAGGATATTGTTGTTATTTTATGCAAGTTATAAACAATTTTTCCTCCAGCCTTTTTTGATGTAATGGTTCATTTAGTAATTGTAACGCCCCGAAGAATTAAACAAGATTAATTGAGGTAATTAAAATTTATTAGTGTGCCTAATCTGATTTAATTAATTGATTATATATAAATAAATGTTTTTGATGTGTAAAGTTGAATAATTCCAAGGTATTTAAATATTCTCAGTATTTATATTTTTACCCAGAAGTGTGACACCTGTCCACTTTTCTTTTCTTTTCCTTTTTCTTTTTCTTTCTTTTTCCTTCCTTTCCTTCTTTCCCTGCCCGTGCATACTCTCTCTCTCTCTCTCACTCTCACTCTCGTTCTCACACTCTCTCCCTCTCCCGTTCAAAAATCTTCACCGAATCAAACCGGATTCAAACCAAAGGAAAATTTCAATAAGTTTTCAATGCTAAGAGAAGGATTCGAGGTAAGGTTTTGGAAAAATCTCTCTTGATTCTTGGATTTTCGGATTTTAAAACTTATTTTTGGTTCGAAATTGATTTTGATGGATTTTGAGTAAAATCATGGTAGGAATTGGAGATCTTAGGTTCTTTGGACTTGATTTAGTACTTAGAACCCGGATCTAGTGGTTTCCCTTTGAAATATCTCGATTTGGACTCAGATTTGTAGGTTTTTGGGCTGATTCCGTAGGTTTTCCTCGCCCTGCTGTTCTTCACAGGTCGACTTGTGCGGTCGACCGGACTGCATTGAGTCCACCGGTTGACCTATGTGGTCGACCGAATTGTACACCACCAGTCGACCGGTGGTGTTGCACTGCGCTGTCACCAGTCAACCGGTGTACACTGGGTTTGACCCTGTTTTGTTGAAAACCCCTGTTTTGTTGAAAACCCCTGCTTTGACCTCGGTTTTCAAGGAGGACCTAAATTAGTGTGACGACCCTAACTTTTGGTCATCATCCTATGCTCATACTTACCATTTCTTAACCTCTATGACGACCCTAATTATAACTTCTTAAAATTTTAGGCCATTTTTTTTTTTCATTCTTACCATGTACGTTAAAATGTTGTAGCATTCTGACTACATTCTGTTACATTAATCATCAAAATATATAAAACACTATTTTATTTTACATATAAAGTTTAGCAGTGTTTCCAAAACACATGATGCGTCCACAACCCACTTGCCCACATTCCACTGCTACACCCTCTCTGCATGCCCAGCATCAACTTTCAGGGAGCCGGTGCCTTACCCGTGCTTCCTACAACACGAACAAACTTAATGAGCTTTTGCTCAGCAAGTATCAATAGGTCATAACAGATGCAATAATTATGCATACCCATAAATGCATTCATGTCATATAGCCTAGTACAGAATTCTAAACGACTTTCATTCTGTGTTTCTCATTCTTTTCGTTCTTGTTTACGGATACCATATCGTTATATAGAATGGTTTTCGTGTTTCATTTTCTTGTCTTTTACTTCTTAGGGGCCCTGTCCTGTTGTACCATGGCGCACATAACCAGTGAGGAGTGGGGTAGCTAACCAATCCAACTCAGTCACGGTTTCATATCTTTCATAGTCTCATAATAACATTTCCTTCGAAGGCTGGTACAAACAGGACGTTTAGTTTCTTACCGTTTATCAATTTTCTCATTAAAACGGTAACTTTAGTTAAATCTTGTGAATTTGTGCATTATTGAGCATTTTATCATGACATTAACTTTTCGTTAAAGTTTAACCTTTCATTTCTCTTAGTTTGATCTTGACTTAACATCGATACATACTTTTTACAGAATAAAGTTCTACAATTACATAAGTCTTGTAAATCTAAGATCAATAATTACATTGAAATTTACTTCGGAAAAGTCTACAATCCTTATGTTTGGTATTCAACCTTAAACCATTTCCTATCTCAAGGATTTGCACTAAAATCGTGCAAATTACTCAGTCATGGGCCTAATTTTTAATTTTGGTCCAAAACTGTGATTTCTCATTGTGTTCGGTTTCTAACCGTCACCGGTTATCGAAACATCTTTCTTTTCACACTTTAATCCCATATTCCTCTTGAAATCCAGTTTTAGTTCAAATTACTCGAACTAAATTTTGACAGAGTTTCGCCTTATTTTTCTCGTTTCCCGAGTTTTTAATAACTCGTTCTACTTCTGATTTCGGTACCTGGAGTCAAGATTTACATTCCTGAACACAGATTCCAACATAAAATTGAACAAAACATATGTTCTTTCTTAATCTAGGCTCACGGATTTTCAATAGAAATCCACGAAAACTATATTCAATCGTCTTAACACTTACACCGTTAAACTCTTATTACGATACTCTACAAAACCTCAGTTTCAATTTTCACTTTAACGGAAGTTTTTCTGAGATGGGCTACTATTCATCTAAATCAAGAAAATATAGAATTCTCACGAAAACTCTGAAATCTTACCTCCAGAAGTTGAGGTTTTTCCGCTAGAACGCCTCAGGTTACGTTTCTACCGAACTGAACGGAAGAAATCTCAATAAAAATACTTGATTTTCCTTTCTCCGTGTCTCCCTAACAACTCTTTTTTTTACGAATCTCTCTCTCTCTGCTTTGTTTTTTCTCTTTTCTATATTATGTCTTACACTCACAAGTACATAACGTGAGTAATTGTAATGGCCTTAGCAAACTTAAGTGATTTTACAAAGTGAGTAACCCACTTAAGCGTGAGTCATCAAGCTGATAAGCTCAAACGTAAATCAATGCCAAGTGGTATTCTGCATGTGAGGTATACATCCACCTCACGGTACAATCCTTTTTACTTTTACTTTTTTTTTTCTCTTTCTTCTTGGTCGGCCAGGCAAAGAAAACAAAAGTGTCTTCTAGTATCTCCGTGGAACTCTTTAAGAAATTAATGAATATTATAATATTATTTTCAATAATATCTAATATTTCTTTTTAAATTAAATTAAAGAAATTAAATTAATTTTCATAATTTAATTTTACTAGTTCTACTTAAGTTTAACACTTTATTTGAGTGGTTCTATGTTCCCTACATTTCTCTTGTCGAGACCTAACTTTCCGTTTCTCAAAACGAGTCTCTTTTCGGTACTAATAATTTCACAATCAGTACAGGTTCTATACTAATTTTCTGGACTGCTGAGCACCCTGGGTCAAATTTCTCATATTCAACCCATTTCTCTTGGGTATCTCATTAGTCAATTTCCTTTTCTGAAATTATCATTTTAATTGATTCAGAATTGCCCAAAATGCGTACCCTTGCGGTACTCTTTTTTTTTGTGAGGTATAATCCACCTCACGGTAACAATCATTTTTACTCTTTTTTTTTCTAACGTACTTAAGAATAATCTAATATATATATATATATATATAACTTAAAGATAATTTAATATATATTTATGTATATATATATTAAAACTTTATTCAGCTTACTTTTATTCTTTGCTATATCCAAGATACGTGCTAGTAAATGAGTGGGTTCTATACTCCTCAAATTTTTCTCGTCGAGACCTAACTTTCCGTTTCTCAAAACGAGTCTCTTTTCGGTACTAATAATTTCACAATCAGTACAGGTTCTATACTAATTTTCTGGACTGCTGAGCACCCTGGGTCAAATTTCTCATATTCAACCCATTTCTCTTGGGTATCTCATTAGTCAATTTCCTTTTCTGAAATTATCATTTTAATTGATTCAGAATTGCCCAAAATACGTACCCTTGTAGTACTCATTTTTTAGCAGTTTCTCGCTTAAACTAACTCGGAAAAATTCTGTTTCAGGAACTTTTGCTATTTTCCTTACTTCTAATATTTCTATTCTTTTTCTAGCTGGTCATTTGGTCACATACTAAATATTTTAGTTTTTCATAACTAAAATATACCCGCTAAAATTTTTAACTTTTAACTGATATTTCACTATTCATAACTGATATTTACGAATTTTCTTTGTAAAATATTCATGTTATAACTTTACATATTTCGGGAAATTTTACCCCATACATAAAGTTTCTACATAACATTTTCTTCATTACATCAAAATTCTACTACTTACTATTCCGGAAAGGATTTCGGTCAAATACCGGACTGTCCGGATTAGACCTAAATATTTCCCGGTCATTACAATTAGCTTCGTTTTGAGACCTAGAATGAATGGATTAGCATCTTTAATCCATGTTTTGAGATTGAAAACCCTTGGAATGATGATTTGAAACATGAAATGGTTTGTGAAACCGGTGATTGAATTATGGCACACTAATAGGAAATCAAAGGATATAATTGAGACTGAATTGCTTTAGGAATGAGAATTGAATCCTAAAGTGTTGTCTTGTATCAGTTCTAGCTGAGGACTCGGATTGAGGGGCTTGAGGAAGCGGAAGCCGGAATAGTGCACTAGCCATAGGTTTGCTATTTGAGAGGTAGGATTTCTTATCCCTTTCTTTGTGAATCTGTTTTTAAAGAGTTTTGGCCTTAAAAATGTTTTAAAGAAAGGGCATGGTTGCGAAAGAAAAGCATGTTTAAGCTTGTGCACGTGGCTATGTAAGTAATTTATGGTAGTATAAATTACTTGCTGATGCTTGTAATATGGAGATTTTCCGTTATATTTCCTTTGAGAAAAAGGATGTGAGGTTCAGGCTGTTGTATTAGAACTGAATGTCTTATTTATTTATTTATTTACTTGCTTACCCATTTACTTATTCATTTATTTATAAAGTTATTTCAAAATATATCCTACTGGCCCTTTCGTTCACATTTTATTATTTTACTCCCAGGCAACTCTAGGAGCAGTGCGGAGTAGCTGAGTTGCTTCCACCTGATTAAGAGAGGATTGTGTTCATCCTCCTTGTGAGTAAATGTAAGAATTTGTAAATTCTGTAAACTCTGATATTTAGATTTCTAGACTATGGTTGATGTCTTTAATGTTATTTACACGTGTCATGTATATACAATGCTGAAGGTCCTGTGGATAGATCCTGTAGGTGTAGCCCTAAGTGATGTTGAGGTTTGAGTTTAGACCTCTCCCTTGTAATATATTTTAATGAAACGGAGGCTTATTTAGGAATTTACTTAATACTTTATTTTTGGATCTTGATTATTACTCCTAATCGAGCCTCCACGTCACCAACCCCTGCCACGGGGCGTGACAGTAATGCACTTGCAAGAAGAAGCCATTCGAGGAGGACCTGTTCATTTAAGGTGGATGTATCCTTTTGAACGATTCCTTGGTTCATTAAAAAAATTCCTTAGGAATCATGCAAGATCGGAGGGTTCAATTGCTGAGGCTTATATTATTAATGAAGCACTGACTTTTTGTTCAATGTATCTATGTGGCATTGAGACAAGATTTAACAGACTTGAGAGAAATTGGGTAGACGATGCATATGGTAATGTGAATAAAATATCTATCTTCCAAACTCGATATCGTATAATTGGGAAGATGATCCTGATCACATTAGATAACCAGTTACGAAGTAAGACCGAGTGGTACATATTACACAACTGTTCAGAAATCTAATACTACATTGAGTAAGTATTACCCCACCATTTTATTACATAATTATGTCACATGAAATGATAACGCTAACTCAAATTTATAATTTCAATGAGCGCACAAAAAAACTCAATGATACTGGTCGAACCAGATCATTAGACAAAATTCAAGTCAGGGAATTTCCAAATTGGTTTCAGCATGAGGTACAATACTATAGTCCTAATTTATAATATTGAATACTCTGACTATATAGAATTTCAGTTGATTTTGTTTATTATTGACAAATGTCCAATTTGTAAGAGCGGAACACGCCAGAGACGACCGTACAATTGATTTTGCTTTCCTGTGGAGTAAGCTTTTCCATTAGAAGCTACTCTGGCTGTGTGGTGAATAGAGTCAAGTTTCTGACATACAGATAATCAGACATATTATGGAGTACTGGAAGAGATTTTTGAAGTATCTTATATAAACGACAATTCTGTTTAATGTAAGTGGTTCGACACTCATCCAGGAAGAAAGAGAATTCAAAAACACAAGAATAGAATGAGCATCTTTGTTAAGGACTCCTGGTACGTGAATGAACCATTTATACTTACAACTCAAGCATAATAAGTTTTTTATGTGGATTATTTATTCAACAGTTCGAACTGGAAAGTTGTTGAACACTTTGGACATCGACATATATGGGATATTCTAGACGCGGATACAGATGACATTACAGTAGTTCAAGATACCGAGTCTATGAATGTTGACGTAGTCGTGGAACTCCCAGAGATTGACACTTTAATGTGGAATCGACCTGATATATCATCGGATGTTATCATGTCCGATGTTAATGCAATTTTGAAAGATAAGTCTCATATTGAGGATAATGACTCTGATATACCGGTAGAGGATGATGAAGTCTTAGGAGACTATGTTGAAGAAGACATTGACGATTCTGAGGATGATAGTGACATAAATGAGGGGGACGACATTCAAGACATTAGCGGTGACGATGAATGTAAATTATGTACTGCGATTATTATTTTAATAATTACATTTATTTACATAACATAATAGTTATGTAAATAAGATAATAATGTTTATGATGACTTCTTAACAGACAATCATGTCTGGCCCAGTCGCTACATGTGCTGGCTCTTCAGGGGGAGTGTAGCACCCGATCCTTTTAGGTTGCCATCACACTGTGAGTCTAGTATATTAAAACATAATTATAAATTTGTTAAATTCATTATATCAATATTATATGATCACTAAATAGTATAGTGATTTCATTTAAATTTCTTTCTATAGCACTGGATACCGCACCTCGATGACATCGTGGAGGTCGAGGGAAGGCTAAGGGTCACAAAATCGCAGTTAAAGTGGCAAAGGATGGAAAGATTACCCCATGTTTGACGAACGTGGAGGTACTTGGAAGGCAATTAGAAACTACGGCACCTGGTTCGGTAGTGCCGTAGGAATTCATGTTAGGGATGTCTGTGAGCCTTTCCACGATGCCTGGAAGGACGTGGACATCTAGCATAAGAGAGAGATTCAGCAGCGCCTACTGGTATAAATTATTCAACTTCATTTTTTTAATTTATTCTAAATTTAAATATAATAAAATAACTTAACATGTTTATATTGATTACAGGAATGGTTCAACCTCGACTATGACTGCGATAAAGGTATCATTAGGTTTGTGGTTGACAAAGAGGCTGTAAAATGCTATAAGGATTAGAAAAGTGACCTATATGACAATTTTAAAGATCTTGGTCAGCCAGAAAATGAGGGTGTAGTTAGGGCCCACCCCCAAACGAAAAAAAAAACCTCACGAATCTAGATCACTGGGGTCATTACTGCGATAGATTCATGCCCGACAAGCTTCAGGTAATTGTAAATCTTTTAAATGTTGTTGTTTTATTATATATAAAAGAATGTTAATTTTACTAACAATGAATGTACATAAATAGAAAAGTCAAGAATTAATAAACTTAATCGTAACAACCAAAAATGGTCGAGCTTTCATGGTCGGCAATCGTACTCCCAACATCGCGAGAAGAAAACTAGTAATTGTTAATAATTTATTCAATATAAATGTTAATTTGCTAATCGATTACACTATATACATATACATTGAAACTATTGTATAGTCCACCACAGGGACCCAACAACCGATGTCTGCCATTGATAATTGGGGGGACATACATCGTCATGGGGATACGAAGGTTAATCCCCAAGCTGAGCAGACTTTTATAAGCATATTTTTTTATTTAAATTATATTATGTATTTAATTATTTTTCTTATAATATTTGTAGCATCGGATGGAAGGAAAAAGGGAACCGTAGATCCAGACGCAGTCTGCTACTTCTAGATCATCCGCAGCAGAAGCAGTTAATGAGGAGGATATTATAGAGTAGGTTCTGGGCACCCGCAGAGGACACAAGACTGGAGTGGGTCAAACATTCGTGCGAAGGATTTATCGAGGGGATGCTTTGTCATCTAGCACACGCTCGGTAGGATCTTCTACGACACGTTCGGACCCACACGTAGAAGAATACTTACAATGGAGTTACCAGCAAAACCTCCAAATGTATGAGTGCTTTATAATGATGCAGGACTTGATGGCTCAAATGCACCCTACCATTCAGTTCCCATCGGTTACTCCTCCTGTGACGTATGTCCGTCCAGGTCCTCCGCCTTCGAATCATTTCGATGATAACGACGACGATTCTAGTGACGCTGCTAACTTAGGAGATTAGATTTTTATTAATGTAATAATTAATATTTTAGAACATTTTATAATTACTTTCTACTATAATTACATTTTTCTTTTATTTTATTAATACTCACACAATTGATTTTTATTTATACTTTTATATTACTTATATATTTTTTAATTAATTGTTCTTTATTATTATAATATCATGAATTATATTTAATATTAGGTTTAAATATATAGTAATATACAACATTAATTATTAAAATGAGAAAAAATAAATAAAAAATTAAAATACTATTTGTGACGATAAATGTGGTCGAAAAAAATTGATGCCAAATAAATAAAAAATTAAATTAACATTTGCGACAACAAATGTGGTCGCAAAAAATGGATGCCATGTCAGCTAATTCGAGATTATTTGTGATGACGTAATTTGTGAATTATCGTCGTAAATAATTAATGTCATGTCATCTTCACGATGCAACCGATGAAATAATTGCAGCGACTGATTTGCGACGATTTGTTGTCACAAAATTTAATTATGATGACGACTTGTCGTCGCAAAAACAATTTTTGCGATGGATCAATTGCGATGACATGTTTACGACGACTTGTAGTTTCAAAAATAATATTTGCGACGACTTTGGGTTGTTTGCAACGACTTTTAGTCATCGCTAATAACCCTATTTTTTGTAGTGCGCTCACCGCTCAAATCCACCTCCTCTCTGCTCACTTGGCGGGGCGTGTGGAGCTAGAGGCGAAGAGAGTTGAGAAGAAATGGGTGGGTGGCGGAGGCAGAGTTAGAGGCCAAGAATGTTGGGAAAACGACAACGAGTTACGTAGTAGAATTTTAACATTTTTTATTGATTACCAAAACCAACGTAAAACATGCTCATGATGCTATATAATATAAATACTAAAGATCTAAATCATACATTCGGAGAATTTGGAAATTACACGTTTGACGGATCAAAGCATTCCAAACAATAACCAGAAGAGCCTCAACCAACTCATCTTCTTTGCTATTTTTATTTTCACGATCAGAGTGCGAGTGGACACACATCGTTCAATCACCCCTTCGTATCTTGAACTCCTTCCAACCACAAGAGAGCCAATGGAAAAGTTAATCTTGGCATTTGATCAGTTTTTCCTCTTAAAACCTAAATTGGTCTCTCGATCTATGGAGTATATTTAAAAAGTTTCAATTAGCTCTTGTCCATGACCTATTATATTAGTGTATCATCCCCATAGGATATCCATAATCAACTTGAGATCAAGTTCCATTTTACCTTCCCGGTTATATTAATCTTATGTTCCATTATCACTCTATAAGAAAATCCACTGTTCGTAATACAAATAGTAAACCATTAGATAACACAAAGTAGTATAATGGCAGAGCGCTCATATTTTCTAATCAACGGATAATATCAAAAGATGACATTATTAACCTTTATAGGAGCTATAGATTCTCTATCTATGAATAATAAATCTACGCATACAAGAGTCATATCTCTAATGTACCGATACGCATACCTTTGCATAATGTCAAGATGCCATTGGTACATCAAAAGATACAAGTCATGCATACGGGTTTATTATTCATCTCAAGATTAAGATGATTACATATAAATCGTCAAAAGTGAATTGTTTTATTCAAACAAAATAATTAATTAAAACAATTTAACTTTGGTCTAATCCAATATAAATTCCACTACTAGGAACTATATCAATGTCTCTACCCATGGAGTCCTACTTCGACGACCAAAACAAGCCGCCTCTGTTAAGAAATAGACAACGTAACAATCTTAACATGAATAAAGCGCTCAATTTATTCCATCAATTGTGGATCAAATGTTTAGACTATCATCTTTAGATTTATGTCTTCTTCATGTTCTTCACATTACATGCATGATCTAAAAACTTAGAACGACGTCTCAGACTTTCAGTTTACTTATCATATATTTAACAAATATGAACATAAAGAGAACAATACATAGATATGTGAAGTAAATACTTTATTGATATTAAAATGTCATAAAGGCATTATTTTATTTATTCCTGAGGGCATAAACACTAACAAAGAGAGCGGAGGGGAGATGGCTTCGAGCGACGAGGAACAACGACGGCATTTGCCTACGGTCAGCAGGGGACGAGAGGTGGCGAAGACGGAGAGAGAGAGAGATGGAGAGACAAACAGCACGAGGGAGGGCTTTTACAAGAGAAACTAGAAAATTAACGAAAATTATTTTAGGGTTTGCGCTATAAATTAGACGACGATTTAATATTAACCGTCATTTGAAAGTGAGATGTTAGATGACAGTTATCTAATTGTGCGACATCACTAGTAGAAATATATGATTTAACCACGGTTTTAAACCATCAATTAAACTCATACCGTGGACTCCACATTTTTAATTGCACTTGAGACGACGGTGCAAGTCTTATATGAGTCGTTAAATCCCTTATTTTGTGTAGTGCATGGAGATCCTAAGAGAGGAGGTTTCTCATGAGGCACTAAATACGACAGTTTCCTTTGAACTTTTGCATCGTTAAAGCTACACTTTCTTGTAGTGATGCTCTATAGATATAGTGGTTTCACTGTATATGTTCAAAAGGATACAACATGTCGTTGAGAAAAGATGGGATGAAGAAGAATGCTAGAAAATACACATAAGATAACAATGTGATTGTTGAAAGTGAGCATGAGAGACAAAGTGTCCTCTTGAGAGCATCTAGTCTACTATATTTATAGTTGATTAGGATCTTGAGTTGTTTTTTAGTTTTCTGTGTGATTTAGCCTTCAATTCGTGATATTACTTTCCCTTTCCAGCTATGTTGACTTTCCCTTATGACTTTCCTTCTCGTTGACTGGTCAAGATCTGTAAATTTTCTTCTATTTATGATTACTAGAGATCTAGTTTCCTTATTCGGATTCTTGAAGATTCCGCATGATAGGTGTGATAGGAAAAGAAGTAGCGCAACCCTAAGAAGTTGATGTTTGGAAAACTTATCAAACATTGAGTTGTCCCAAATCTTGATTAAAAATTGCATTGGTTATCCGACCGTTTGAACACTGGGAGTGGCTATCCAAATGTTTTTCATTCTCAAGATAATAATTGCGAGATACCATAGCATCTGGAGTTGAGTTGTCACAAATTATTTCCCACACCTTAGCATAAAATAGCTGTTGCATATGCCGAATATTGAAGTTGAATGCATAGTTATAGACATAAAAGCATTTATAATGCAATATTATAATTGACGTTCTAATTGTAAATTTAGTATTTGAGTGCAAAAGACACTTTCCAACGCAATGCTATTTGTTGTGTTATTTCCATATGTTATACTTTGTAGCAAATTTTCCACCGAGAATAGCATATGAAAAATTTATCATTTAATTACGATTGGTTGAAATATTTATTTTTTCATGTAATCAATGTAACTTTTACATTTTCTAATTATTTTAAACATAAAAATTTACTTTTATAACTTTCAAAGCTTAATAATTATGGAAAAAAGTAGATTTAGCACTTCAAATAGCATTACGTATTGGAGAAAAAATGAAAATAACATATTATATCACACTTTTTTACGGTAAATATACAATTGGCATTAACATTTACATTAGAGATGGTCTAAAATGGATTTATAGTATCTTTTTCCATAATTCTTGAAGACTTATACAACTCCAGAATTTTCCATGAAATATCTCTGGCCCTTAGATATAGTGATTCTTCTTGTGATTGCAGCTTTCTATGTTTGAAGTCGTTGTTAATAAAGACTTTTGTGACATCTCCTGGTTTGATAGGAGTGAGCGATTGTTCACATTTTTTGTCTTCCCGCAATATACAGGTTGGGATTGTATCTGTTAGGTTTTTTTAGCTGCCATTCATGACAACAATATTCAAGAAAGAAATTCAAATTTGAAATTCAAAAAGATTTGTTACAGATAAAGATTCTATTAGATTGAGAGAAAGAAATTCAAATTTTAAAGATAAGGACAACTAAGTTTTTTATCACGTTTATCTTGAAAAAACTCCTATCAAAGCTTATTTGATTTTGAACTTGTCTTTATCTTCTTGTCATGGTTTAAATCTAAGATATATAGAGTCCGAAACGTATTATGCTTCAAAAGACATGACTTTTATGCTTGATATATACCATGATTAGTAACATGAACGTGTGTAACTTAGAGTGAGGGAACAAAAAAAGAATTGGTTTTGGTTTGGAGTGTAGACATTCAGAAGATTATATTTTTATAAGGATAGAGCAAGAATTTAAAAGTGATGATAATGCAGATTTTGAGCAGAAATAGAATTAATTCATTAGAATATGAAGAGGCTTGTTGAAGTTGCTCTATAAATATAACTAGAGGTGTAAGTTTGGGCTGCCCGGTCCGGTTGAGAAAAAATTTCGGGCCGGGTCGGGCCGGCTCTAAAAGAGAGGATTGGCCCAGCCCAGTCCTAAGCCTAAAAAGTTTAGGGGCAGCCCGAAATTTTGTAAGGTATTTTCAAAAGATCTTTTAAAACATGATGTTTGGGCCGACCCAGCCATAAAGGGAGGGGGTTGGCCTAGCTCGACCTTAAGACCAAAAAATTTAGGGCCTGACAAAGACCAATCGTGGCGGACCTCAGGCCGGCCCGTTTAGCCGGGCCCAAACTTGCAGCTCTAAATACAACTCAAGGCCATTCGTTCTGATGGATTCCTGAGTTTCACACATATGGCATGTTTACTTATCAGGATTGAAAAAATGGGAGTCAATCTCATGTTTACTTGCTCTTTTTTATCATGAAATGGAAGTGAGATTGGTGGGGCCCACTCAAATTTGGGATTGGCACTCCCATACCCCCCTTGGGATTGGGACTCTCATTCTTGAAATTAACATTAAGTTACTATCATATCCATATTTTACTTATAAATATAAAATTAAAAATAAAATACAAAAAATATTACAACATATATTTATTTTTCTATTTGCCTAATATTATAATATTAGCTTAATTATTGTCAACTTTAATGTAATAAATATGTACTTTATTTGTTTAATAAATTAATGATATATTTTAATTTTTAAAACTATTTTTTTATTTATTTTATTTAAATTTTTTAACAACTTATTTTTTTATTTTAAATAATTGTAAAATTTATATTTATTATTTTAATACACTATTATTACATTAAATATTTTAATTATTATTAATTTTAATATAATAAGTACACAATTTATTTTTCAAATTAAAAATATCAAATTAACTTAAAGGGTATATTAGTACTTTTACACTGTTTCATTCTAATTCTGGGTGTAAGTAAATGCATGAATGAGATTTGAAGTGACTCCGATTCCGAATCATGTCACCTAGTAGACAACTTATTCTGACTCCAATTCCTACTTTGAATCGTACCCACTCCGAATCTTGTCCACTCCGATTCATGTCGATTCTGATTACACGTAGGTAAAGATGCCAATGATGTTTTGAGAAGTCCCAATTAATTTTCTTCAGGAAAAGATTTAGTGGTTTTCAGGAGAAGACGATTTGAAGTGTCGAAGGGAATTCAACCGTTTATCATTCTTTGGAAGAAGAATTTGAGGCCCCTGTTTGTTTCAACAACTCAAACCTGACAATTTTATTCAAACCATAGTTTAGGATTCAAATTGATATTTGGTAGAAAAATAAATGAGGACAATTCAAACCATTAATAATGGTTTAAACCCTTAATTTTAGAATTTATCCTCCCCTAAATTCTAAAAATCCAAATTGTTTTCTATAGTGAAAAAAATTCGGATCTTACTTTTTCTCTCCCTTCAACTTCAAGCTTAAAAATGTCATTCATAACTTCTTCATTTTAATTCTAAATGAGATATTTTATTTTCAATGTGTTCATACTGAAGAGAGTAACAAATCCCCATCCATATTGCATATCTTTTAATGTCATTTACAATGATAGTCTTCAACACTTCATCCAAACACAGTTCAGATTTTATTTCTAAATTCAAATCACCATAATTCAAACCAAATCACACAATCCTAAGGGTGAACAAATCAAGGCCGAAGCTTTCAAGAGAGAGCGATCTACCAGCTGAAGGGATTTCACCGTGCAGAATTTGAAGACGAGTGGTGGCTTGCTGAATAGATCCGGCTAATTGTTACATGAAGACTTAGGCGGTAATTACGAGAGAGAGTCTTTAGATTGCATAAGTGCATTGGTGATTATAATTTTGAGAATTAGTGGAACGTTCAATGTCTGAGTGTGGTTTCGTGGATGTAGGTTTTATTGAACCACGTTAAAAATTCTATGTGCATCGTTTATTTACTGATTTCATTAGATTATCTAATATGGTTAAATAATTAGTAAGCGTAAAACAAATGTTTTAGTCTCTTTTCTTTAGCATTATTGCAATTCAAGATTGATGTAGGGAGATTTAACTATAGTAGTCATATTAAATATTTTATGTTGTCATTTGTTATAGCTTAGTTTTATTATTATTAGTATGTCGTTTGTGTTAGTGAGTATATTATTATCATTTTCGATGTGAGTTATAACTAGCCAGATTAACTATTGTAAAAGAAAAAAGACTTGAATATTGATAGTGAATACTAGAGTTGTTTTTTCTCTCTAAATTGGGAATTTTTCCTTTAGGAATTTTTTAGATAGACGTAGACCGTTGAGTCCCGTCTTTCGTTCGATTTAGGCCGGTAAAATCCTTTCCTATTGCATTAAAGACCATTTTTTTTCCTCAAGTGCATGGAGTAGTGGTATAGTTATTTATATATAGTATCAAATTACGACAATAATAAAGATCAATTAGATTTAAATTCTTCTTCAAGACCATTGATGTTGTCTTTAGTCACTCTTTTTTCTGGATCATGCATTTTTCTTTAGAAAAATTAGCTACATGACCTTTTTTTTTACTGCTTTTTCATAAATGGCCGATCTTTTTTTAGCTTACAGAAATGGCCAAAGTTTTTTATTTTACGAAAATGGTCATTTTTTCAAGGAATTAATCAGTGATTTACCCCTAATTTACTAATGATTTATCATTAATAAACCTATAATTTGTTTGTTTAAATTGATTAATTACTAATTGTTGGGGTCCAGTCAATACGGGTGGTACTACGTGGCAAGGGCGTGCATGTGGACGTACTTGATTTGATGCCGAAGCTCTTACGCATGTATGATATTTGACACTTCCGGGTGTAGACATGATGGCATGACCTCTTACGAAGATGGTGGGGTTGGCTAGGTCTGAATTAGGCCAAAGAGAACGGACTTTAGGGCCCTTTCTGTTGCTGAAATGACAAAGATAACCCTGCAAAAAGAGTTAGAAAATCCAAAACAACAAGAAGAGAACCGCGTAAACTGAAGTCGGTGGGAGGAGTAATCAAGTGGTTGATAGAGAAGTGACTTGGGTTGAATAAGGCATTTTTAGAGAAGAAGGGTGACTCATATGGTGGATAAGGCTATGCGAGGAAAAACAAGACTGCTCTGAGAACCCACACAGGCACCCCCATAGAAGAAGTATTGGGAAAGCCCCAAAAGATGGCGAGGTTGAGCGAGTCAAATTGGCTGATGACGGGAGCGAAGTCTTGATGCCTTTCGACCCTTGAAATATGATATGTGAGACGGAGGTATTCGAATCTACCAGCAGAGGCCCAAGAACTTCCTAGTGCTCCAAAGAGGGAAGTCTGGCACAATAGAAGCCACTGTTGAGCTAGAAGATGATGAAGAAAGACCCTTTGGCGGTAGGGCAGATTTTAAAAGACGAAGATTGGCGATGAAAGAGTAATTTGGGCTTTACAGACATACAAAGAAGGAGACTGTAACGAGGGGTTTTAGGCTTCCCACGCAAGGAAAGCTTTAGGAAATGGTTGAGAACTCCATTACCTATTTATTTTTAACCTGATTAATTTGAGAAACACCCTAAGCAGGATTCAAACTGTAATGAGTGAGAAAATCCCATAATTAAATAATATAATTTATGCATTTAAGTCCAGGATTTTTCTGGAGAATATCATGCTATATTTTGTGACTGAAGGATTTATGGAAATAATATCAGTATTCTTAAATTCTGTAGCAAATTTTATGGTAAGCTCATGTTTTATGAGCAAGTAAATTCGGTCAATAAATTCTCACTGTGATTTAAGGCGGAAGAATTTTCAGTCTGTATACAATTTAAGAATCTAAATTTCAAAAAGCTCCAGGCACAGTACGATGTTAGCAGCGTACCAAGAAACGCTATAACATTTAAGAAAAAGCCTTAATTGTCGAACAGATAGGTTGAAGTCATGAGGATAATGCTTTTTAGTAGAAGGATACAATATGAGCTCGGGAGTTGACACCGTCGGTGACAATGTCATTCTCGGGATATAAGGTAGAGAAAGTTAAGTTTACAACTCATATAGTTTACAAATGATTTCACAGCTGAAATAGTCTAAAATATTACGCGATTAAGTGTGTAATTGATCTTGAATTATTGGGGATTAGTATCGGACTATAAGTAAGCAGTAGAAAAGGAACTGTCAGAAACCAAAACTTCGTATTGGCTAAGTTAATCCCCTATAGTCAGCATAAATTTTGACTACTCTAAATGGAATCTTAAGAGATAAGCTCAAAGTACAATGGCAAGATGACAAGATATGTGAATTTATGGAGATTAGACATGAGTTGATAGTGGTTTGATGGAGAAATTATGAGATTCTTTTCACTATTTTTTTCTCTCATTTGGCAGGCCAAGCTTAAGGAGTTTTAAGCAAAAGTTTAGTTAATTAAGTTGGACAAAAAGGCTTAATTAAGAGCTAAAAGGAGATTAAGTAAAAGGCTATAAATACTAGATCATTAGTGCAAGCACCATTTTCCTTTCATTTGTTCATTCTTCTCTCTTTTTCCTACACACAAAACCGGCCCTATCTCTCTCTCTTAAATTTTTCTTCTACTCCCTTAAACACAAACCCTAGCTTAAGATCCTAAAGGAGAAGGAGGATCAAACTGTTCTATGAGGAGTTTAAAGGATTTTCTTTCCTCAAGGGTATAAACTCTAAAACCTTTCTCTTCTATTTTCTTTTCTAGCAAAGTTTAAATTTGAGAATGTCCTTCTCAAATTTCTTCCACTTTTCTAGTTCCAAGCCATTAGCCAACCTTAGAGGAAGAAGAAGGTGAACAAGAGACTAGGAGAAGTCAAGTATATTGACCTTCAAGAGTAAACCCTTAATCTCTCCTATTCTAGCAAAGTTTAAGTTTGAGAATCCACTGATAAAATTTGTGGTTCTTAAGGAATTAAGTTTGTAATAAGGGTGTGTGAGTTTTATGGTGATTTTGGTGTGTTTTGAGGTTAGTTTGATTAGTGGTATATGTTATGTTTATGTTTGGTTTAAGTTTTGTTTATTTTGGTTAGAGGTAAAAATTTTCCACTTACTTTGAATGCGAAAATGAGGATTGTAGAGCGAGATTTTTCAATTAATCTAAATTTGAACTTATAGTTCTTGATGGTTTGAACATTTTTCCGTGACTGTGAATAAACTCAGTTTTAACTCTAAATACAAGTTTTAAACTATTTTTCAAAACACTGCAAAACTGTCCACACTATTTTCAAAAATTGGCAGCCACTATTTGCAACCTAACAAGCCCTTTAGATGCCTAATCTCAGTTTTCTCCAAACACAAAAATTTTAGATCTCAACGAGACAAATAATTCTCATGCAGAATAGATTTTCAAAATCCGAATCTAAGATGCAGTAAGACACTGATTTATAAAACTGCACAGTCATAACCAAACAAAACTAAAATAGTTGAAAAAGTTCATCAAAGAACCCGTGATGTGATTTTAGTAAAATACTATAGTTTTAGACCTCGCTTTAACAGAAAATATTCTTAAAGAAAGTTTTTTAGAAAACCGTTTCTAAGACATAGGTTTACGGTCACCGTAAAATGACTTGTGAAATAGTTTCAAAAGTCGATTTTCAACAGAAAATTAATTTAGGACTGATAATGGGATTTTAGTACATGTAACTAAATAAATGAGCAATCAGTTTTATGAAAATTGAACAGTGGTTTCTTTTAAAACCTTAATAGTTTTCGAGTGAAACATCCAAACGGGAACTTACGAGCCCAATATGTTAGGCCCTTAGAATTACAAAGATTAGACACGAGTCCAACGCCCATATTAGTTCAAGAGCCCCCGCCCAAGTCTAAATTTTGACGTTCTAGAGTTAGAATGCCTTTATTAAGTCTCTAGTCCAAATTTGGCCTTAATAAGAAAACAGGCCCAATAAGGTAATTTATAGAGGATTAGCTACTAGATTGGGTAATTGATTAATCATAAATTGATTTTCAACCTAGGCATATGTATGTTAAAGGTAATTAAGGAAAATAGGATTATGAGGATTTAATAAATTTAATCCTTATACTAAATACGAGATTTTACAATCCTTCAATAAAGAAAAGGGAAACATGCCTTAAGTAAAGGATTAGATTTCTTTATAAGTTTGCTAAATTAGAATAACAACGAAAGTTAATCTCACACTGTCAATGGGTGTTCATTTTCAGAAATAAGCAAGTAAAAAAATAGACAGTTTGGCCAATAGTGAATTCCAGCTCTGTAAAATAGGTAAGTTGGAATCTCGCCTACAGTATGAATAGATTTTAAATAAAATGTTACACATGATATATATGCATGTTTATGCTTTATAGTATGCAATGCCAAGCCATGTTGGATACACCTTAATAAGTCAAGTAGAACTTATAAGAATAATCTCAGTTGAGTGTCGTACCAGCCTTCAAGAGAGAGGTAACTAAGACTCCGCGAGGGAGATAAAAAGATGATAAGTTAAACCACAGTGTCATTGGGGACCTTACAAACCCTCATGTTCCGATGATTACGCGTAAATGGTACGAGCACTCGGGCCCATTAGGAAGTAAGATAAGATCAGATAATAAGACTTTAATAAGACATGATCATAATTGTTGGGGACCTTACAAACCCTCATGTTCCGATGATTACGCGTAAATGGTACGAGCACTCGGGCCCATTAGTAAGTAAGATAAGATCAGATAATAAGACTTTAATAAGACATGATCATAATTAAGCATAATTGACTCACGCATATTTATTTATGTGAACTTACAGTTATTTTACGAGAGATAGTTCCTACTTGCTGAGCGAAAGCTCATTCTAAGCTATTTATATTGTACGTAAGCAACCTGCACCTAATACTTAATGGACTATTGGCGAGGCGGCGGACGAATGATGTGGAGATCGGGGAATGGATACTGCTCACAATAATTTCTGCAAATAGTTTTTTGATAACTAATTTTACTAATTATGACTTTGAAACTATATGTTAAATGATTAGGCTATGACTGTTAATGAATGTAAGTAAGCAAGACATAAAGATCAAGTATATACAAACATATTTATATTTTGAAAGATGAATATGTTGAGGTATAAATATTTTGTTATAATTAAGAAAGAAATTCAAAATTTATGTTTACTATTAGAGCATTCAAAAAAAAAAAGTTCAGCAAAATTTTTAAGAAATTATAGCAAGTATATGTTAATGTTAGCTACAATGATGGCCACATAAAAGGGTCACCACACAAACTAATACGAAAGTTAAGAGATAAATGAACCCACATGATTACCCATGACCCACCAAACCATAGCCAATGAGACTTCCCAAAGCGTGGCTTGGGTCTAGGAAATGAGCCCAACAGTACCGCGGGACACAAATTATTAGGCTGGACCCTTGTACGGGACTGGTACTAAATCAACCATCAACACTAATTAATTTTAGTTAATTATTAATAGATTTTGATTAATAATGAAGAATCATCGAGTTAATCAGTGATAAACTAAAGTCAATCAGTGATGGACCGCTAAGTCAATCAGTGATTGACCAATAAGTTAATAAAAATGGCCATTGTTATTATTTTACAAAGCTTCAACCATTTATGAAAACAAAAATCCTTCAAAAAGGGTCATTTATGCTGAAAACTTCGGCCATTTTACAATCAGTGATTGACCAATAAATTAATAAAAATGGCCATTTTTCCCATTTTAGACTTTTTTCTTATGGGTAATTAAGGGTCTGTTTTGGTGGTTCGTTCAAAACGTGACAGTTTAAATTTCTTTGGTTTGAAATGGAAAGTGTCAAAAATGTGGTTTAGACTTGCAATTTGAAACGGCTTGGATATGCAATTGATCATCAATAGGATTGAAAACGGAATAACATCTAAAAATGTGCTTGGTTGTGTGTTAAAAAGAAATTATGGGTTTCGTGAGAGAAATGACTTCAAATAACCTAAGTGTTGGGAATGGTGTCTTAAAGGTATGTGATGTAATGAAGGATATTATTATTTATTTAATAAATGAGAAATTTCATTATTTACGTGCATGTATTATTGAATACTTTATGAATATCATTGAAAATTCTGCGATTATTTATGTAACCTTACATATTGTATATAAGAGTTATATACAAGAGGATGATATTTAAGGATAATAATCGAAATGTGTTCGTAATGAATTTAATTAGAGTTTCAAAATCTTTAATTAAAACATTACTAATACATGTCATTCCCATTAAGAATGGAACGGTGTTATTCGCACTGTTACTATGGTGAGATACTGTCACGCCCCGAAGCCAGGGTCGGTGACATGGAGGATCGATTAGGAGTTAAACATGATTAAAATAAAATATTAAGAAAATTCCTCAACAAGCCTCCCGTTTAATTGAAAAGTACATTCCAAGGAAGAGGCTAGAACTTGACCCTCTAACATCACTTAGGGCTTCACCCACAGGATATGCAGCATTGTACATACATGAACGTGTAAATAACATTACAGATATCAACCACAGTCTAGAAATCCATAGTTTAGAGTTTACAGAATTTACAAATTATTACATTTATACACAAAGATGATGATCACAATCCACTCTTAATCGGACGGTAGCAACCTACTCAGCTACTCCACACTGCTCCTAAAGTCGCCTAGGAGGGGTTTAATATTTATAAAATAATAAAACGTGAGCGAAAGGCCCAATAGGATGTATTTTTAAATAAACTTTGTAAACAAGTAAATAAATAAATAAGTAAATAAATAAATGAATAAGCAATGAAATAAATATAGACATTCAGTTCCAACACAACAGCCGGAATCTCACATCCTTTTTCTACAAGGAAATATAACTGAAAATCTCTGTATTACAAGCATCAGCAAGTAATTTATACTATGATAAATTACTTACACAAACCTATCACCCCCGGGCGGGTTTCGTGTTCTACCCCCAAGGATGCACTCTCCACATCATATCTAGGCCATCAGCCGGTTTACCGATTCACAAGATCTCTTGTCTTAAGAAATCATTCATTAAACTTTATGAAACTATTCATTATAATCCCAATAGCTAAAATCAAGCTATTGTTTTTGAAATGCTTTTCCTTTCACAAACATGCCCTTTCTTTAAAACATTTATAATGCCAAAACTCTTTTGAAAACAGGCTATCAAAGAAAGGGGTAAAGAATCCTACCTCACAAATATCAAACTTGTGGCTAGCGTTACTCTACTCTGGCTTTCGCTTCCTCAAGCCCATCAATCTGAGTCCTCAGCTAGTACTGATACAAGACAACACTTTAGGATTCAATTATCATTCCTAAAGCAGTTCAATCACAATTATACCCTTTGATTTCCTATTAGTGTGCCAAAAAAAAAAAATAATTACCGGTTTCATAAACCATTTCATGTTTCAAATCATCATTCCAAGGGCTTTGATTCCAAAATATGGATTAAAGATGCTAATCCATTCACTCTAGGTCCCCAAATGAAGCTAATTTGGGTTCTCCTCGAAAACCGAGGTTAAAACAGCAGTTTTAAGCAAAACAGGGTCAAATATCATGTACACCAGTCGACCGGTGACAGAGCAGTGCAACACCACCAGTCAATCGGTGGTGTGCACTTCGGTCGACCACATAGGTCGACCTGATGGAGTGCAATCCAGTCGACCGCATAGGTCGACCGGTGGGAAATAGCAGTACGAGGAAAACTCACGGAATCATTCCAAAAACCTGCAATTTCAGTTCAAATCTGAAACATTTCAAGGGAAAAACAACCAAATCCAGGTTCTAGGTATTAAATCAAGTCCAAAGAACCCAAGATCCCCAATTTGTACCATGGTTTTACATAAAATCATTCAAAATTCATTTCGAACCAAAAATAAGTTTTTCTAATTTGAAAATTTTGAAATTCAAGAAAGGTTTTCAGAAATTTTACCTCAAATCCTTCTCTTGATGTTGTAAACTCTTTGAAATTCTTCTTTGGCTCGAAATCCAGTTGATTTATGAGAGAAAATGAGAGAGGGAAGGAGAGAGTGAGAACGAGAGTGAAGAGAGAGAGTAAAGTGCACGGAAAGGAAAAGGAAGAAAGAGAAGAAAAGAAAAGAAAAGGAAAAAGAAAAGAAAAATAGGTGTCCCAGTATTTAAAATGACAATCCAGAAAATGTGTCTACACACACTCTGGGGTGAAAATATAATTACTGAAAAATATTTAAATACCTTGGAATAATTTTAATTTACACGTCAGAAATATTTATTGAACATAATTATTTAATTTAAACTAGATTAGGCACACTAATAAATCTTAATTACCTTAATTAATATCGTTTAATTCTTTGGGGTGTTACAGATACCGAATGAGTATATTACCATAATGTGATTATGTGAAACTGGGACACATACACGATATGAATTTCTGATAATTTATGTTGGAAATTTGAGGGAACCTAACACTACCGGCCTTCAATTTCAGAATCTAGGAGAGTAAATCCTGAGGAAACGTAGGGAAACTTAGGGAATTTTGGGGAAATACCGGCCGTATGGGAGAATGAGGTTGTTTCCCTCTTGGCCGGCCAAAGGACTCTTCGAGTGAGAATGAATCCGTATGGGCATTTGGGGGTTTCTTTTTTTTTTTCCTTTCCCTGGTTCTCTCGTATCTTGCGCGCATTTCATTTAAAATAAAAATAAAAATAAAAAAACGGGGGGAGGGAGCGAGCGGGAAAATTGGAAAATTTATTTCCAATGCCCGCCCAATGTAATTGTAATCTGTACATTTATATAGTTTTAAATATATATAAAACAAATCAGTCAAAATGTCAACAAATTTTAATATATATGTATATATATATTATAACTCTTTAGAAACGCTATTATAGACTAAAGCAGTAACATTTTTTAAAAAGCGCTATAACTAACCGCTACGAAAAGCCTTTTTTCTTGTAGTGTAGGATTACCTAGGTTGGCCAGCCATCTTGAGGATAAGGAGAAGGAGATTTTGTTCCAAATTCAAATAGGAGATAATTAACAAGCTTTATCTTGGAGATAGAGATTAGATTCCTTTTAGAAGTTTGACTTCTACTCTATAAATAAGAGAATGATAGAAAATTGTGGACACAATTTTTTAATACAATTTTTGAACTAATTTTAGAAGGGTGGCCGAAATTCTCCATAGAGTGAGAGGAAAAATATTTTTTCTCCAAAAATTCCACATCGTGCATGCATTGGTGTTTGTGGAAATTTGAGTGTTTATTCTAACCCGTTTTGACTCAAGTGTGCCCACACACACGTCTTCGTGGATTCTAGGAATTGACATGGAAGACATTGGTTTTCTAAACACAAGGCTTTGGAGCAAGGATTGTTCGAGGTCAAAGATCTCAAGTTATCATCCTAATCGGCCACCAGATATTATTCGTAATTGAGTTCTTACTAAATGAATTAATGTGATTAATTTATTCATGCATACATTAATATAATCTATAGAGTTTCTCAAAGGTTTTATGAAAATTTTTGTTATACTTGATCCGCTATCCCCACGCTTCCACATCCGAACTCGATTCGGAAACCAACAATAACAATCTTAACATGATTAAAGCACCCAACTTTATTCCCTCAATTGTGGATCATACGATTTAGACTATCATCTTTAGATTCATGTCTTCTACATGTTCTTCTCATTACATGCATGACTTAAAGATTTAGAATGACAGTCTCAAACTTTCAGTTTACTTATCATACATTCAATGTATATGAACATAAAGAGGACAATACATGGATATATGAAATTAATAAATCTTTATTAATAGTCAAAATGTCTCAAGGAATATTGTTACATTTATTCCTAAGGGCATAAACGCTAACAATAAAAAGAGAGAAAAAGGAGAATAAAAGTTCTTCCATTCTCAAATCCACGTCGTACATGTGTTGATGTTTGTGGAAGGCTTAAGTGTTTATTTGCTAATATGTCAGGTGTGCTCGCACACACGTCTTCATAGATTCAAGAAATTGATGAGAAAGATTCGGGTATTCCAAACTAAGCATAGAGGGAGGATTGTTTCTGGTCAAAGAAGTCAAGTTATCATCCTAATCAGTCGCTAGGTATAATTCCTAAAATGATTCTAATTAGTGTAAATTAATATATTCTATAGAGTGTTTCATAAGTTTTGTGAAAACTTTTATTATACACAATCCGTAGATACATGCTTCCGCATCTGAAATTGTTTCATAAACCAACAATCATATCTGAATTTTTTAATCCAAAAAAGATTTACAGCAAGCGTGAGTTAAAGAGAGAGAGGTTCTTCTTGGAGTGCTGGTTCTGGTCAGAGTTCCGGCGCTGCCTCCAGGCGTGTCACCGGGATTCCAGCCTTAAAAATGAATTCCAGGACTTGTCTCAACATTGGCTTTCACGTGAAGGTGGATGTGTGTGGTGCAGCGCTTCCGTTGGAGCGGATCTAATTTGCCTCAGAGGTGGGTCGTTGATCACTTGGACTGTTGTTTATAGCGTGTTTGGCAGCGGGTGGTCATGATCTCATGGTGCATTTTCTTTGTCTCCTCCAGTTGTGCTTTCCCTCTATGGTGGCTCTGCTCAAAGTTGGCTTCCGTACTTCAACAGATAGCTTGGCGCTAGTGGCTTTTTGTTGTTTAGTTGTAATAACAGAAGGTGTATCCTCCGCATGGCTTTGTGTTTCCCACCCGCTTGATGGTGTGGCTTATGAGTTCCAACTAGAGTTTCCTCTATGCCCTGATGTGTTTTGTTTTGTAATAACAGAGGTGGTTTTCCCACCTTCCTATTGGGAATGGTGTCCTAGAAGCATGAGATGTAATAGGATATTTATTATTTATTTAATAAAAGAGTTTATTCATCATTTTATGTGTATATTTGTGAATATTTTATGAGTATCAAATGAAAATTCCATGATTATTTATGTGACCTTAAACATTGTATATAATTGTTATATGCGAGAGAATAATGTTTAATGATGTTAATCAAAAATGATGTTCGTAATGAATTTAATTAAAGTTCAGAATATTTAATTAAAACATTACTAATACATGTCATTCCCATTTAGAATGAAATGATGTTATCTGCACTGTTAATATGACGAGATATTAAATGTGTGTATTACGCGTAATGAGATTATGTGGAATAAGGACACAAACACAATATGAATTTCTAATAATTTTCGTTAAGTATAGATATTCTAATTGAGTCTACCGATGGTCATATATAGAATTATCTTAATCCTGAGTTCTTAGCAGACTCCTATTTATGGATTTGTGCCTTTTGATTTACTCGGTATGGATTTTGAGGCCCTGAATCCTATTCCTTGTATTTTAGAGACAAAATGAAGTAGGTAGCCGGGAATGTTATTATACGAGATGGAACCCATTCCTTCTTGAGAAAGAAGCAGATAAATAATTCACTTGAGTGTTGATTCGGTACTTTGATTAGTTAGAGCGCTCTAGTTCATGAATGTGTTTTATGAATTACTGTACATTAGAGAATCAATAGTACTCAATGACGAAGATATAATTAGAGAGGTTAACGAATTTTACCTAGCTCTAATTATGAATTATTTATGGATGATTGATCTATATGAAATGACTAAATTAAATGGACACTTCACAGTTTAGAAGTAATTTATGTCTATAATTTCGAGAGTACAATTCCAAGTTTATAGTGCAATAACTATTGGAATTGATATAATTAATTAATTAATTAAAGTATTTAATTAATTATTAATTTTATTGGAGCTTAGAATTATAGGTCCATTAGTCCCCGCGTCGTCCTAGTAATTCTACAAGACACAAAGGGCAAAATAGAAATTTTAGAATTACAGAATTCTAAAAATAAAACACTCAAGAATAATTAATTGAGAATTAATTATAAATTAAATAATGTGATTATTTAAATTTGACTTTGAATTTTTTGATCACTTATGTTAAGGTGTTCACATAGTGTGAACGCAAGGCACAATGTGAACACACAGTGTGAGCACACAGTGTGAACACATCTAGACTTATCCATTTAAACTTATTTGATAAGTTGTTCAATTTAGAATTCAAATTAATTTAAGTTTAACTTAAATTGAAATTTGAATTTGAGTCAAAATTTGACTACAGGATAAATGATGATTTTCTCTTCGTTCCCTATCTATACTTAGCGCCTACCACAGGGACAATGTTCCCTATTATGGCCGACCATATAAAGGATAAGGAGTGGGAAATTTTTTTGTTCCAAATTCAAATAAGAGATAATTAACAAACTTTATCTTGGAGATAAAGATTGGATTCCTTCTAGGAGTTTGACTTCTACTCCATAAATAAGAGAATTATAGAAAATTGTGGGACACAATTTTTGCTATTATTTTCAATAGTGGACGAATTCTCTAAAGAGTGGGAAGGAAAATTTTTTCTCCAAAAATTTCACGTTGTACATGCGCTGGTGTTCGTGAAAAATTTGAGTATTTTATTGCTAATCCTATTTTGTCTCAGGTGTGCCCACACACATGTCTTCGTGGATTTTAAGAATTAACGAGGAAGACATTGGTTTTCTAAACTAGCTTTGCAGCAAGGAACGTTCGAGGTCAAAGAACTCAAGATATTATCCTAATCGACTGCTAGGTATAATTCACATTCGAGTTCTTATTAAATAAATTAATGTGATTAATTTATTCGTGCATAAATCAATATAATCTATAGAGTATCTCAAAAGTTTTATGAAAATTTTTGTTATACATGATCTACTACTATCACGCTTCCGCATCCAAATTCGATTCGAAAACCAACACTTCCGGATTGATTTCTATGTCCCATCCGCTTGAGGTGTTTCTCGATGGAGTGAGTGTTGATGTTCAGCTAGAGGTTTCTCTACGTCGTGTTGCATATATCCCTGTGAATTAGGGTTTGGTCTCGATCGACTAGGTTAATCCATCGACTGTTTAGTCTTTTTTAACTAGCTTTGGCCATGCTCGATTTTTATGTGCCAATCGGGCTTTTTCGCTTTGCATATCAGCATTATTTGCCCTTGTGTTATTATTATTTTTATTGGTGGATCTAGTCGTTCGGGTCGAATTTCATTGTATTTAGGGTCATGTGCCACTTTATGTTAAGTTTGTAATTCATTCTTTCTGGTAATGAAATATTCTCATTATAAAAAAAAAAACAAAAAAAAATATATTACAAAATGGGTTCGAAATGTTGTTTACAAGAGGGGTGGATATAAATCCAAAACTGGTACTGTTTTGGGTTCAAAATGCGCCTAAAGAAAAGTTAAACATATGTCTGCTTAATTTTTGGATTCAAAACAGCTGAACCGAGTTACCAAATACCCCCAAGGGTTTTAATGAGGCCAGAAACTGTGCATTAGATGTGCATAAAATAACGTAAAAATTAAAAGTAAATAGATTCAATAGTTAAAAAATTTTAACTTATCAGTATGCTAAGTGTATCGGAGAATCTTATTTTCTATTTTTAGAGTATCTCTTTCTTATCTTTTATTTCTTTTTATTTTTTAATAATATTTGAGTAAAGAACGTGCAGTCATCAGATATTTTTTTTCTTTTTTTGCTAATTATATTAATTATTTGCAAAAAAAAAAACAGAACAAAAAACAAACAAACTGATAGATCAATTTTTATTTACACCGCTAGAAAAGGGCGTTGCACAACGTTAGGAACACTATCGTTTTGCAGAAGTATTTGCGCTTGCAGTACTCTTGTTTTTTCAGGAAGTGCACGTATACTATTTCTTCATTTTTATATAATGCTACTGAAATCGTTAATAATAGTAAAATATATCTAACAAGGAGAGTACAAGAGGTACCGTAGTAGTTGACTAATTGTGACCTAATTAATTGCTATTTATGGTGCCATTTATAAATGAAATGACAAGTTTAAAAAAAAAAAGAGAGATAGAGAGAGAAATGACAGGTGTAAACAATTTAAAAAAATTTTAAATAAGGCGAGTTAACTAATTCAATGTTAGTCTAGCCAATAGATGGTCAGCAGTGATATTAAAACAATTTTACTAAATAAATTTATCTAATGCAAATGTTAATATCAAATAACATATTTTTTTACTATTAAAAATGTAAAAATAACATGTTCGTCTGTCATATGTTTCAATTCATATTTCTATTTTAAATATTAAAATTACTTTTTGACATAGTCATAATTAAACTTTAAAAATTGTAAAATTAATTTTTTAAATAATTTGAAAATTCAATGATGATTAAACAAAAACGTAAATATATTAACAACAATCAAATATAAAATTTATTATATGCTATATTCAACGGTAAACTGTCACAAAATATAATCTATAGATTAATTTTGACACAAAATATTACATTATATTTAAAAATAATTTTCCAACTCAAATATTAAAATTTAACAAATATACGAATTTCTTGCTGCAACATAATGAGATCGACTAAAAGCCCACGATGAATTTTCATATATGGTAAACTGTCACAAAATATAATCTATAGATTAATTTTGACACAAAATATTACATTATATTTAAAAATAATTTTCCAACTCAAATATTAAAATTTAACAAATATACGAATTTCTTGCTGCAACATAATGAGATCGACTAAAAGCCCACGATGAATTTTCA
>NW_010362623.1:862061-876331 GCF_000414095.1 Morus notabilis
TTAAAAATATATTTTCTGTTAAAATATGTATATAAGTGTTTAAATAAATTATATGTGTCTCTTCACATTATACATATTTTAAGAAAAAATATACATATTTTAAAAAAAATATACATGTGATGCTCTAAATCAATACCGAATTAGATATATATATATATTTAAAAATATATATATTTTCTGTTAAAATATGTATATAAGTGTTTAAATAAATTATATGTGTCTCTTCACATTATACATATTTTAAGAAAAAATATACATATTTTAAAAAAAATATACATGTGATGCTCTAAATCAATACCGAATTAGATATATATATATATATATATATAAACAACTGCCATTGTTGCTTCGGTATTTATTGAGAAAGCCAATAAAGCCAATAATGTCACCTACTGTAAATGAGTCAACAGAATTCATTTTTCCATGGTATTAACTAGTCAAAAACAAATAATTCTAATAAGGGAAAGGAAATACATTTATCGGGCAGCTAGCTGCTACCAAGAGCAAGAGCTACCCGGCGTTCATTATTTCATTGACATAGTTATATGCTAATATATTAATATAATATTTGATGTGACCATTATATTTTATCATGTAAAAATGTTATTTATGATTGATAAAAAATAATTTATGTGATAAAAAATTATTATTTACGTAAAAAAATATCTTTTGAATGGTCGTAACAAAATCTACTAATTACTTTAAAATAATTTTAAACTCTATTATTTACTTAATTTAATTTATAAATATACATTATTTACTACGTTCTCATGTCATATTCACTTTTTTAAGATATTAGATAATCACTATCAGTTAGATGGGTCCCACATGACTAATATTTGAAACAATCAATTATTGGATTCCTAATTAGTGGGCGGCATCATATCAAAAGCTAGATATCTAACCAGTGAAAAATATATTTGGGTCTGTTTAGCTCGTTGATTTGAGTTTTTAATTTAAATAGATATGTGATTTTATATGAGAATTTTTTACTGTAATAAAAAAGTTAAATATGACTATTTTTGATATATTTTTACTGTAATAAAACTCAAATTTTAAACTTAAATCGATGAAATAAACGAGACATTGATATATTTCTCTTCTCCCCTCTTTCCCTTTCTCTCTCTTCACATTTGTTCTTAGTACAGATTTTGGGTTGTGGAGTTTTATAAGAATTTTTGCTCTTCGTGAATTTTAATTTTTAATTTAAGTTGAGATATAATATTTTTAAAAAAAATTAATTATAATAAAAATAATTAGATATTATATTTTTTTAAAATTTTTAATTATAAAAGTTAAAAATTAAAAAATTTAAATACATGAATGAAAGAGACTTTTATAATTCTCATATACCGTGAGCACGAGAATTCAACAAGTGGAACATCGTGAGACCTCTCAAAAATGGTCCATGGACCCGTAACTATTAGAGATCCAACACGACACCCTCAAATCCTTAGAGTACAAAACCATGACACCGTGTGACGTGGGCGTGTAAAGTCACGGGGCAAAGGAGAAACTTTTTTGTTTTTTTTTTTAAGAGTAAGAACAAAGGAGAAACTTTTTTATTAGGAAAAAAAGGGTAGACAATGGAGAATTAAACTTGAATATTGATCAATGAGCCCTCTTAATTCTTATATAAGGGAAATAGTAAGAAATAGGTTAATATAAAAAGTTTAAAAAAGTATATAGGTTAATTTTTAGTTATAAAAATTAATAAGTTATAAATTGTTAAGTTATGGTTTATAATTAGATAAGTTATGGATAAATTTATCAAGTTATGGTTCATAATCAGATAAATTATGGACAAACTTATTAAGTTATGGTTCATAATCAGATAAATTATGGACAATAACTTGTCAAGTTATGGTTCATAACTAGACAAATTATGAATAAAAATAATAATTTAACTCATTTATTAACTTATCTAAACTATTAACTTATTAATTTTAATTCATCTTAAATCTTAACATATTTCTCTATTTCTCTCCTTATATAATTGACTTGGTACGAAAAAGCTAGTAAATACTTGGGATAATATGGGCCGCTCTCACGTCTCGTCAACAACGGCCGCATTCTACGGAAAGCTTGTTTATTATTGTCATGACTACTCTCAAGCGTTTCAATTTTCATCCACCTATTATTATCTATTTTAAGTCCAGTACTCATATAATCCAGTAAAAGTAACATTTTTGGTATTCTCGTGTTATAATATCATTCCTACATATTTATTTTAGTATAACACAGAATGTTATACATGTATTGAATTATATTTTTTATAATATTATAATAAAATATATTAAATATTACACATATATACTAACAATATTACATGAACATATGAAAACGGTTACACATGTCTTACTTGCTTGATTGCCAAACTTAAGACAATTCTAATTTTTTATATTAGGATTAACTACAAAAATTCTCCTTGAATTATACCCCTCGTAAGATTTTATCATCTGATCTTTAAAACATAACATTCATTCATCTGAACAATGAAATGTAAATAAAAAAAACTCTATCTGTTAAGTTTTTAATTGAAATTAACATTTAATTTTCTATTTAAAGATATTTTATGGTTTAAAATTTAATTTGAATTTAAGCTAATTTAAATATTCAAAAAAATTCTTTAATTTTTTATTCTACCAAAAAAATTATAAAATTTTTAGTTTACATTCAATCAATAATGGATGCATTATAATTAAATGTTCAAATTTAAATCAGTTTCAAAATTCATATTAAATTTTAAACTATAAAACTACTAAAATACCATAAAATAATAAATTATATGTCAATTTTCCTTTAAAAAACTAATGAAATGAGCTTTTTTTATTAACATTTTATTGTTTTGTTACGTTTTAAAAATTACATTTCAAAAATTATAGAGCAAAGTGTTACAAAAAGTATAGATTAATTATTTTAGGTAGACTTTTTTAGTCGTCTCGCCGACAGTAGTGCTAGTGTCTCTATGTGTGTACGTACAATGTTCTATATATTAACTAGATCAGCATCTCTGCTTTCTTAATATCCTCATTAGATTTCACTTCTCTCTACTATATCTACATAATATCCCACTTTTCTCTTCCGTAATAAGTTGTATGGACTAATTCCCCACATCTCTCTCTCTCTCTCTCTCTCTCTCTCTCTCTCTCTCTCTCTCTCTCCATATATAGATACTCAAAATATGAAAAAAACAGTGCAGTCAAAGAAGTTCAGAGGGGTCAGGCAACGCCACTGGGGCTCCTGGGTTTCCGAAATTCGCCACCCTTTATTGTATATACGCACCACTACATATATATTAATTCCACTTCCTAGCAAAAATACATATCAATTCCACATATATATATATTCACACCAAGCCACATTTCTTTCTTTGATCTTTTCTGCACAAGTTTGCATTGATCTTGCTCTATATAACTAGTTTTTCATATTATTTCTCCCCAATTTCTTTTCTCAATATCCAACTCAAAATATTCATTAAATATAATACATAAAATTTAATTTAATTACTATGACATTTTCTTTTTTGTTGTGTTATAATGTTATTGTTGTCTACGTGTGACAGAAAGAGAAGGGTGTGGCTTGGGACCTTCGAGACAGCCGAAGCCGCAGCGCGAGCCTACGACGAAGCCGCCATTTTGTTGACCGGTCGGAATGCCAAAACAAATTTTCCCGCCAAAACACAAAATTCCGGTGACCGGAATTCCTCCCCCACCTCTCCGGCGGCGACGTCACAAAAGGGTTTATCGGAAATCCTCCGCGCAAAGCTGAGCAAATGCGGCAAAAAGACGTCGTCCCCGTCGGTGACCTGCCTGAGGCTCGACACCGATAGCTGCAATATCGGAGTCTGGCAAAAGCGCGGCGGCTCCAAGAACGCCAACTGGGTTTTGACCACCGCGCTTGGAAAAGTCGACGAAGGTAGTCCGGATCAACGCAGTTCGACGTCTTCGGAGTTGACTCCGGCACGGGAAGAAGAGAGGTCAACGCAGATTAGAGGAGATGATCAAGAAGACAGTGTTGCAGTATTGCAAATGATAGAGGAACTCCTTCACATGAACAGTCCTAATTGTGAACCTAATTAAATTCCAAGTGGAAATGGATAGAAGCATTTTTACAAACTTAAATATTATACGTAATATCTGCTAATAATGTCACGTGTCGTAGTGCATCATAATTCACCAGTCAAAAATAGTGATGTTCATGTGTGAACACTTGTACTATGTATGCAAAGAAAGTAATTTGGCGAAGTATCTACGGTTTGGAAGCTTGGTCAATGTGTATTCATGGAATTTCTTCCAACATAAATTATTGGTTCTGCTCTACAGATTTAGAGCTCAGTTACTTGCTCCTCTCTAACTATTTTTGTATTTCTTTTTTCTTTTTTTAATGCATTTGATTAATGACATATATATATATATATATATAATCTAATGTCGGGAAGCTCTGATAACTTGAATTTTTAGTGGCTATTCAACAGAATGAGACAATTTATTAATTGTTTGCCATATAATATTGACGAAGATTAGGATTGTTCCATTGATCATCTCGAAAGTAACTTTCAAGTAATCACGAATCTAATCAAATATTAAGTGATGTGACATTTATTCACACCCAGGAGTATTAATTATAGAAAGTTAAAGAAAAGAAACTCAAGATCCACAAAATGTTATATATGCTTAGAGACATTATCTGATATGTTTAAGTTTTTAGTGCGTTAAATTTGCATAAAAATACGTAAAAGTTAAAAAATACGCAGATCTAATGACTATAAAAATTTAACCTGCTGGTACGCCGGCGTATCAGACCCTCTCATATAGTTATTCATTAAAAAAATGAGGTACTCTGTGTGCGTGTGTATAATGACTACAAATATATAGTTCAACAATTCTTTTAAAATAATAATTTCCAACGCTATATAAAAGCAATGCCAAACTGGCTCCAAACTCTCTGAATAAGCTTATTACAAGCAAAGACACGAGATTAGAAATGTCAAAAGAGTTGTGCTGGGCCGACATGGCTCTTATAACCCTAGGCACGTGGCGGGCCAAGGTTGGGCATGAGGAGAAACCCTCAGGTCTAGTACTAGCCCTCGGCCTTAGTCCATAAGGGCCCGGGCCTAGGCCCTTCACGGGCCGGCCCTAGCCCTTTTAATTTTTTTGCAATATTTAATTTTTAAAAAAAAGAAAATATATCATATGCCCTCAAAAGATGTGATTTTATTGAATTGAGATAATACGAATAAATACACATAAATGACTGCCTTGTTAAAAAACCTTACCAAGCAAAACTTGTAGGGAGATCAGAACAAAATCTTAGCAAAGGAAAAAAGAGTGCAGTATTCTAGGATAAGTAAATTACAAAACCTAAGTGCTTCCAGAAGATTCGGTTATGTCTAAACTCAATCTTAACCTAATTTTCTTAATGCACTTGAGTTTCACTTATGATTAACAATTCTTTTTAGGATTTTCTTATCATTTTAAATTTGATTAGAAAAAAAAAAGTAATATAGCATATGCCTAAAAAAAATGTGATTTTATTGAAATAATATGAATAATTATAAGAAAATGTATGGTTGACCAAACGGCATAGGCCGGCCAATTAGCCCTAAAATGCCTCAAAGCTCATTAAAATTTCATGTCGCAAGTCTGGGCCTTCGCGTGCCTTGGCCGTGCCTGGCCCTTTGCGTGCTTGGGCTTTGGCGAGCCTGGGTCATGCCTAGGCTACAAGCCTCAAACGTGAGGCACATCCCAGACCCTTCTGACGTGCCGAGCCGGCCCGACCCATAACAATATAAGGCCGGATCAGGCCGAATTGACCACTATAACGGACTGGGCCGGGCCGTCCATGAACGGCCCGGCCCAATTGACACCGCTACACGAGATGTAATTTTTCTCGTGTCTTTTCAAGAATACTTCTAAGAATACTTTACAACTATATATGTGTGAAGCTTTTAATGCTTCTAATTAATTATAAACTCTACGATCTAATTTTATATTTTAAAATTTCTTTATCCCACTAAGCTCTTTTAAAACTATAACTCCCAACACTATCCAAAAAGTCATATTCTTTTTTTTCTTATTACCTGATTACTTGTCATTAATTGAAGGCCAACGTTAATCATACTTTACCGACGTTGTTTTAACTGCAAAGATATTAATTTAATAATTATAATTAATTAATTATAATTGATTAACAAAAATTTATGACAATTAATAAAATTAAATTTTTATCACACCACATCATCTAATTTCTACATTTAATGGTCCACAATGAAAACATAATCACTAAAATCTCAACCAAATATATGTATTATATATAGATATATATCCAATAATCTAAGTAATAAGCTACCATAGTCAAATGATATAAGACATGGTCATTATAATAGCTATTGTAATAAGTTGAAATTTTTATCTGCTGCTATATGATCTATTTATACTGTAGTTTCGTGGTAGAAACTCAATGTCACTAGGCAATAATTTTGATACCCAACAACAATAAGTGTAGAAATCAGCGCATAGGCTACTGAAGAAGTTGGTTGATGACCATCAATAACTCTATATTTGGTTTTAATGCAGTTTGTCTTTTTGAATGGTCCTAACCTCTCACCCATTTTTTGTACTGGTTTTGAAATATTGGACGTCCATTAATATGACTGGGCAGAAGGGAAAGTTGCAAACACTTGTTCTTTAATGAATACAATAACTAAATATAACAGGTTTTTTTAACAGATTTTATTCGCTCTTAAATAAAGATTTTATACGAGGGTTGATATTTTTTTAATATTTTCAAAAGAAAATGTCGGCAGCATTTTTTTTTTTTTTTTTTTCAGTTTTCACTACATATATTCCTGCATATATAAAATGCCGTAAACCGCGCCTTCATCCAAGTACACCCATTCCGCGGCCAATGCCTTTGTTTGCTGCGACTCCAGTCGTTTGTTCATGTCAAGTGGCATTCTCCATTACGCCTTGATCAACAACGTCGTCTTTGTTGAATCCAGTGAGAAATATTCCGACATTATTGTCTGTTATAAATGTTCTGACAAGAGAGGATCATCATCAAAATCAAGATTAAAAAGTAACTCTATCAAAAAAGGCTTCAAAGCATATATGTTATATTGGTATTCTCTGTAAATTAGATTTTTTTTTTCTCAAAAGTAAAAAATGAGGATAATTAGGAGTGTTGCTACACTTTATGCATGTGGATCGATTATTTGTAAGAAAAATCATTAAAATTTAGGGTCCGTTTAGTTCGCTGATTCGAGTTTTTAATTCGAGATAAAATGTGACTTTATGTGAGAACTTTTTACTATAATAAAAAAGTTAAATATGACTGTTTCTGAGAGCTTTTTACTGTAACAAAACTCGAATTCTAAACTCTAATTGGTGAAATGAATAAATCCCACTAACCTCCAGCCATCGTTAGTCCAAGCAGAATAAAAGCCTCGGATGAACTTCATGTTCTTTTGTCCAAAAAACTCAAAAAAAGACAACTCAAGTTTCAACTTTATTTAAGTTCACGTTCTTTTAAGTTTTAACTTTATTCAATTTTACTCAACTTTATTCAAGTTCTAACTTCAACTCAAGTTATAACTCAAATTTAACTCAAAAACTACACTCAAGTTACACTCCAAAAGAATAACCCCAAGTCTTTTAACCTATTCCCCTAAAGAGCCCTCTATCGATGAAAAAAAAACACAGGCAAAATATAGCGTATATTCTTTTTCTGGCCGTGGGCTAGGCTAGGGACCCCAGTTATTTATAAACCTAGCACTTTCTCCCATCAAGAAAGTGGCCAAGAAAATGGGTAAAAACTTATCCACAATTGATCAGATTTTTAGGCTCCACTATCCCCTATCAATACTTGATAGTTACCACCATCGCCCACTACTTTTTTTTTTTTTTGAAATTTAAATAACTAAATAATTGAGTTAATATTTGAATATGGACTTCTTAATTAGGAAATTACGTGGATTTTCTAAACATTCTCCCACTTGGTACATTGTCAAAAATTAACCTAAAGGGTGATGACTTATCACATCATTTAGATGCTTAAAGGTAACTATACAATCCAAATGATAGTGTAACTTTTACTCCGAAGAAAATCTAACGCATGAATCATGGCGGTTATGTTCTTTACGAATAAACATTTCCTTCCATATAACACTTTCAAATTCAGTACTATATCACTTTATGAATGAACTTCCTATAAGTCATTCAGGGTCCAACTTAAACAATCCTGTTGGGTAAAAATATTTATTAATGTTGAAATAATATTTTACACACAACATAATTTAACCTATCTTAGGATTTAATTAGCATAGAAATTTATTATTTTTAGTTCGACTCATTCAAGATTATAAGAATAATCTCTTAATTACAATCCCTTAGTACAAGGAAAAACCTTTTGATTCCAATTAAAACGGTAAATTCTATTTTCTTGTGAATTTGGGAAATTTGGGTTGATTTAAAATTGCGGCTGAACTCAGTGAATTTTGTCGAGTTGCCTACATACCCCATTAGGGGATCAAGCCACTTGTAGTTCGAATTTTGGGTTTGAAAATTTTGGATAATTCCTCAGTGTATGACCTTATGAGGAATTTACGTACTTTAAAATTTGATTTAATTTTATTTTGATTCTGTCTTTTATGAGAATTTTCAGACTTGAATTTGATCTTGAAACTGCACCTAAATTTTAGGTTGCCTACGTATCCCATAGGGAATCAAGTCAATCGTAGTTCTTGATTTGGGTTTGGATTTTGGAGAATTCCCCGATATATGACCATAGGAGAAATTCAAAGATATTTTAAAATTCGATTTAGAATTTTACTTTAGAATTTAGATTTGAAAGTTATATTTGGATCGGTATATGACCTTATGAGGAATTAAAAGATGTTTTAAAATTTGATTTTGAATTTTACTTTAGAATTTGGATTTGAAAGTTGTATTTGGATAATTCACCAGTACATGACCTTATGAGGAATTAAAAGGATCCTTTTTAAATTTGGTGTTGAGAATTTTTTTATTTGAATTTGGGATTTGAAAGTTGTATTTAATCACCATATAGTTTTATGAGACAATGGGCTCATCTTTTTGAACTAAGGGATCATAAAGGAGCTCAATTTGTGCACTTTAAATTTTTGAGTATTTAATATTCCGAATTTTTTTAAAATTTCTCCTTTATCCCTTATCTTTTTTTTTTAATTTTGAATTTCATCATATCTAAACCGATTGATCCGATTGTATGATGTATATCCCTTCTTTCTTGCTAACAATTTGATTTCAAAGGAGATTTGGATTTCCCTCGTCCTCATCCTTTCTACACGTTCCCTATTTTTTCCGCATATATATATATATATATATATGCGCTTTGTGAACATATTGAGAAAGAGAGGTGACGGTTGCTTGTTTTTTTTCTTTAACATCTTCCTTCTTTGATTGTTTTTTGGCGGGTATCGTGTGATTTGTATGAATATTTTCATATAAATTATATGCACATAATTTCTCATATGTCGATTTTTAAAGTGTAATTCGTAAGTTTTTCACTCAAATTGCACTCAAAACAATCATGATAAATAGTTTGGGAAACTTTTAATTCTTGATTTTTTTGAAATCATATTTAACTTATATAGATCTCTAAAAAGAAATTCAAGTCTTAGTGATAATCATAGGATTGTGATAAGAACGAGAAGCCACACACCATGAGTGCATTAGGAATTTATTAAGAGTTACAAATAAGAAATCTCACACCATAAGGCGTATATAAAATTTATCTTTGTGGAGAGTGTCAAGGAATAAATTACAATTCCACACTTTAAAATGTATATATGATTTAATTTAAATACATTGTAATATAAAAAATTAAAACTGTTAATGTAAAAAAAGATTAAAATATCAAAACGTGTATTTACCATGTTATTTTAAAATATCACGGATGTATACTTTTTTTCTTTCTCTCACTTCTCTGCACACAAACAACCTGCGCACCTTTTTTTTCTTTTTTCCTTTCTTCTCACGTTTTCCCACACACATCTGCACAGTCTTTTTTTGTTTTCTTCTCACTCTTCCCCCACTTTCTGCACCTTTATATATATATATATATATATATTCCCCCACTTTCTGCACCTTTATATATATATATATATATATTACTTCTCTCACTTTTCTTCACGTCTGCACACACACAGTCTTCAGAAAAATTTCTTTTTTTTTGTTTTCTCTCTCACTTTTTTTGAAAAAAACTTTCCCTCTCGTTTCTTCCTTTATATAAAAGAATTCCATAACTGTTTTTTATCACTTCCTCATGTTTTGTACACAGCACGTTCTATTCCATGACAGTTTTTATCACTTCCTCACGTTTTGCACACACCACATTCTGCACCATCTTTTTTTTTAAAAAAAAACTACACATTTTGCACACACCACGTTCTGCACACTCTCTCTCCACATTTTAAAATGTGTATTTTTTTAATCCCCTACTTTATTTTTATTATTATTTTTTTGGACCAGCACAAAATTGGGCCAGCACAAAGTTTTATTTTCTCTTCTCATTATTTTTTTTAGGTCCATTTGTGATTCATTTTTTTTTATGGCAAACAGATGCCTCCTCAAGGGTGTGCGTGTCATTGATGAACACGTGCGGCGCTTGAGTTCTCCTTTTTTTTTAACATCCTTTTTTTGTCATGATTTTTTTCAGTTGCCGATGGATGTTTATAGGGAGATTTGTTCAGAGAGGGCGCCAGACAATCGTGGTGGGGAGGTTGATTTTGGTCTAAAATATCGTCGTTCAGTATCATTAAATGAAATCATTGCCTCTACAAATTTGAAACACCGGGCTATTTTGACCACCACTTGTAAGGTACATTGTGGAGATTTGAGATATAAATTATCAAGTGAGACCAAAGCTATTCAACATCTTTAACAACATGATCCTATCTTTAATGAGAAATTTCTTGGGGAAGTTAACAACGATGATGATGGAGACTGCAGATTTGTGACGACAAATGAATTCTACCCATACCTTTTTTACAATTTGAGAGACAAGAAAATGTCAGGAAAATTCAATTTCCGTGGTCGAGCTTGCTTCCAACTTTCTCTAATGGAATGGACTGAGCACATTTTAATACATAACTGCACTATTTTGCGTAGTGCAAACATTTATGGAGCGGTTGATGTTTCTAGTTTCCCCTATGCACTTAATGCTAATGTATGGAGAGCCTTTGTTGAACTATGGGGGCCACAAACTAATACCTTCCATCATAGTGGTGGCGAAATGGGAATCTCTTTATATGATTTGAAAAGGATTGGAGGCTTAACCATTCTCGAAATTCCTTATGAAGAATTTATTCCGCCAAATGCTCGATTACTGAATCCTTCCTTGTATTCTCTTATTGTTGCTGAGCTTCTGAGAACCCACTCCAGAATCTGCAAATTTTTAAATGTCACAAAGGTTTCTTGGGGAGAATGGATTGAGTATTTTTATCGTGGGGATACGCTTCTTCATGGGTTGCCAAGTGGGCCTTTGACTAAACCCAGGCAAACACCTTATAAAGGGAAAAGTTTTTTGAAAGAAAGGCCTTCTCTCAAGACCTTGCGTTTAGATGTTTCGGAAGAGTGCATGCTTACAGCTTTCCTATCTCTTTGGCTGAGCCGGTTTGTTTTCCCCTATCAGAATAGTTACATTAGGCTTGAGACTTTCTGCATGGCCACTTTGATGGCGTAAGGAAAGAAAGTGTCGCTTGCACCTTCTATTTTTGGTTATATTTACCGTGCATTGAGTACTTCTGCAACAGATCCACGAGGAATTGGTGTTTCTGAAATTCACTTGCCTATGCATTATGTGATAGGATGGCTAGCTGAATACTTTCCCTGCCTTTATTCAAGTTGGGATGTTGTTGATGATTCCCTTTGGATGCGTAGGGTAGCCGGACTTCCAGCTGATAACCAAAGTTTAAATGTAGCTAGAAGCACTTTTAGGGGTGAGGACTACGTGCGCTGTCATCCGTTTTCTTTTCTTGAGAGAGAGGACAGTCTTTACTTAGATGATAATGGTTTATCTGACGACATCTTTGAGCTTCTTGTTTCCTTACGGTCCTCTATATTACCTGTAAGAGTGAGAAATAATTTATACCTCGAAGCATATTCCCCTAATAGATTTGCTTGTCAAGGTGTACCTTCAAACCAATTATACCTCAGTCCCAAACATGGTTTATCTATCAGGATTCTTGATATAAAAGGAGCATGGGATTTTCTTCTGAGAAGGGATACTGGTGCCCGTTTTGAGGTGCCAAGTATGACTCGGACGGGCCAATGCACATGGTGGTACGGTCGCTGGTAGGTGAAATATAGTACACCGTATTTGGGAAGATCTGTGAAAAGTATTCACTTTTTGTTCAGTAAGCAGCCTTATAAGGCAGAATAACCCACATTCATAATTACCAATATTAGGAAGGTATATGAAACACTTGATGACATGCTTGCCAAGTGTCGCTCTCAAGTAAATGAAGGGACTTCTGAGGTTCGAAAACGTGCGTCATTTGATGAAGCAGGCGATTCCGGAACATGCCATAAGAGGACAAAAATCCAGCGTGCTCAGACTTCTAACATTGATACTCCTTGGGCTTCAGACAAACTTAAAATTTCCAGTGTTGGACTTCCTGAGACTACCGAACCTTCCTCTACCCCAATCGGTCTGGACACCCCTATTACTGAAGACAGCTTAGATGTGGGAGATGAACATATAACTGACAGTCCATTCAGAGAGGATGAGTTTGCATATTATAATCCGTTGAGAGATGATAGTCCACTTGAAGAGGGCCTTTTGGAAGAGAATCAACTTAAGGAACATACTCCTATCAGGGGAGACACCGGTGCAGAGACATCCAGATGTTTAGATATCATCCCTTATGTGGAAAATCCTCATCCTTTGGCGATGGTGGTTCCTCCTCTCTGTAATCCAGTAATCACAATGTTGCCTCAAGATCCGACTGCCATTCAATCTTTTCAAGAGCCCGTCGTCGCATCAGTTTCTCAAGAATTGAATATCAAACAACCATTTCCAGAGTCAGTTGCTCCATCAACCTCTCGAGAATCGTCTATGTCAAGCTCATGGCTCATTAGAGCTGATATAGATAAGTTAAACAAGGATTTCATACTTGGTATGCTACGGCAAATCTTTACTTGGATCTTTAGTTCGCAATCACCCCGAGAGACTTTGACTTATCGCTCTCAAGTGTTTGAGTATCTCGATACAGTTGGTTTCATTTGTGCCCAGAAACGGTTAGATGATGTTGGTTGCCCGAATCGAATACGGGTGCGGAAGCGCGGTGGTGCGGGGAAGAGGCGGATCGTGTATAACAAAAATTTTCATAAAACTTTTGAGATACTCTATAGATTATATTAATTTATGCACGAATAAATTAATCTCATTAACTTATATATATCAAGAACTCAATCACGAAAAATACCTGGAAGCCGACTCGGATGATAACTTGAGTTCTTTGACCACGAACAGTCCTTGCTCCAATCTTTGTGTTTAGAAAACCAATGTCTTCCACATCAATTCCTAGAATCCACGAAGACGTGTGTGTGGGCACACATGAGATAAAACGGGTTACAATAAACATTCGAATTTCCACAAACACCATCACATGCACGATGTGAAATTTTTGGAGAAAAATTTTTCCTTCCTTTCTCTCTTGAAAATTTCGGCCAGCCTTAACCCTTAGGGCTGAAAAATTATTTCACCTCTAAAATTAGGGCAAAAAACCATCCCGAAAATTGTCCCAAAAATAGTATTTATAGAGTAGAAGTCAAACTTATAGAAAGAATCCAATCTCTATCTCCAATTTGAATTTCGAACCAAAATTCTCCTCTATCCCTTATCCCTTGTGGCCGGCCATGCTAGGGATTCCTATCCCTGTGTGTGGCGCCAATACTGGATAGGGAAGGAAGAGAAAATCATCATTTATCCTGTAGTCCAATTTTATTTCAAATTCAAATTCAAATTTAAGTCAAACTTAAATTAATTTGAATTCTAAATTAAACAACTTATCAAATAAGTTTAAATGGATAAATCTAGATGTGTTCAAATTCAAATTTAAAAAATCACATTATTTAAATAATAATTAATTCTCAATTAATTATTTTCGAGTATTTAATTTATAGAATTCCTTAATTCTAAAATTTCCCATTTTACCCTCTGTGTCTGGTAGAATTACTAGGACGACGCGAGGACTAATGGACCTATAATCCCGAGCTCCAATAAAA
>NW_010362623.1:880054-880226 GCF_000414095.1 Morus notabilis
TTGAATCCTATCGCTAGGAAGTCAACCTTGTTATTGATCCGAAAGAACACTTTTCATAGGGAGTGCGGAATCGGTGCCGCCGCGAAGCCCCTTCCGAATCTCACGGTGTTGAACTAACGATGGAGACTAGTGGGTCGTATTGTCATACAACCCTCTCCCACTCATTATTTTG
>NW_010362623.1:880627-880907 GCF_000414095.1 Morus notabilis
ACAACCAAATCGAATAAATAAATAATTACAATAATTATTTTCTTCCGTTACATCAACGGGTCTTCGATTTTTGAACTCTTCATTCTTTGGCTTCGTTCTTCGCCTTCGGGTCAGATTTCACCTTCGTCGGGGTCCAGAACTCTTCCGGGTCCGTCGGCACGCATTACGAGAGTTTCAGAAAACCTCGGGTCCATTCGGGGTCTGATTCCCGAATCTTGGCTGTCGGCTGCGCACTTTGACCGCGCGCTGTGCGCGCCCGCGCGCTGGGGCGCGCGCTGGC
>NW_010362623.1:883520-894052 GCF_000414095.1 Morus notabilis
AGGATCTCAGAATCCGTACTGAGTAAATCAAAAGACACAAATCCATAAATAGGAGTCTGTTAAGAACTCAGGATTAAGATCATCCTATATATGACCATCGGTAGACTCAATTAGAATTTCTATACTTAACGGAATTATTAGAAATTCATATTGTGTCTGTGTCCTTGTTCCACATAATCTCATTATGCGAAATACACTCATTCAATATCTCACCATATTAACAGTGCGGATAACACCGTTCCATTCTAAATGGGAATGACATGTATTAATAGTGTTTTAATTAAAGATTCCGAACTTTAATTAAATTCATTATGAACATTACTTTTTGATTATTATCCTTAAACATTATCCTCTCGTATATAACACTTATATACAATATTTAAGGTTACATAAATAATCATGGAATTTTCATTGATATTCATAAAATATTCATAAATATATGCACATAAAATAATGAATAAACTCTTTTCTTAAATAAATAATAAATATCCTATTACATCTCATGCTTCTAGGACACCATTCCCAACAGATGATCGGGCGCTTAATTGGCTCAAAGATACCCTAGATGATTTTTTCAACTCAGAATAGAAGCTGGCTAATGCTCCATCCTTTTTAGAAGAAAAGGCAATTGTAAACAGCGTTGAGATTAAAGATCTGCTTCATCGTGATGAAGAATGCCTTTCCACAATGAAGTCACTTTCAATCCAAGTATCTGATGCTGAATCACTTGTAATCAGAGAAGATGCCACTGAAGAAGAAGTTATCAAAGCTGAATTGAAAGCACCAAAACTGCTACTAGTGGTGCAACAGTTACATCAAGCTTATAGAGATAGGTTGAAGGTTGCTGAGGCACGCATCCAACAGTTGAAGACTTCCCTAGAAGAACAGTGGAAACTTAGCGAAGAGCTCCAGATTTTGAAAACTGAAGCGAGAGTAGATCGATACTTCAAAATTGAGAAAGTTAAGGCTGAAATTCAATATGAAAGGGAGGAATCTCAAAAGATTCGTGATTCGCTTGCTGCATTTATTTGCTTCCGCTATTATCTTTCTTCTGCGGGTTATGCGTTAGGAGGCGTACCTCCATATTTAGGCATAGAATTTTTTGACAAACTTTCCATTTACACAGGGGTAAATGCAGTGACCCTCTGAATCGGAAAGTTCATATGCCCCTTTTGGAAAGACCTTAGTGATAACGTATGGTCCTTCCCATTTTGCTTCAAATTTACCTTGCATCTTTCTCCTTATAACGATTGGTCTTCTGATTGTAAGGACCAACTCTTCGATCGTGAAGGATCTAAATTTGACCTTTTTGTTAAAGGCCCCTACCACTTGGGATTGGTAAATTTCGAGCTTTTGTTGTACTACGAGCCTTTTCTCATCTAATGCTTCAAGCTCATCTAGTCTCACTTAGACATTTTCATCCGATGCCATCAATTGAGTAGCAATTCTGAGAGACGGTAATTGCACTTCCAATGGGAGTACGGCATCAGAGCCAAAAACCAAACTGTATGGTGTGCAACCCGTTGCAGTTCGCACTGTGGTTCTATAAGCCCATAGGGCTTTTGAAAGGCGTTCATGCCAATCTCTCCTGTTCTTTGACACCATTTTCTTTAGGATTTTACAAAGCACTTTGTTAAAGGCTTCTGCTTGGCCATTTGAAGACGGATTATAACTTGCTGAGAATCCATGTCGGAATTTGTATTTTTCCATCAACTTTATCATTGCTTTGCATATGAAATAAAGAGCGTTGTCGGAGATGATCTTTGATGGCACTCCATAATGATAGATTATATGATTCTTTATGAAGTTTGTGACATCTTCTGCTTTTACTTCTTTTAAAGGTACTGATTCAGCCCATTTTGAAAAATAGTCTGTCCCAGCCAAAATATACTTATGACCCCTTGAAGATGCTGGCGTGAAAGGTCCAATTACATCTAAACCATGAGTATCAAATGGCCATGACATGATTGATGGATGAAGAGGCAATAGAGGTTGATGGATGAAATCTCCATGAAGCTGGCATAACTTGCAATGCTTAGCAAAATTAATCGAATCTTGCACCATGGTGGGCCAATAATAACCCAATCTTTTTATTTGTACTGCAATTTTAGGGCCGGATTGATGAGCTCCACATGTTCCGGCATGTGTTTCTTAAAGAGCATGTGATGCCTCATCTTTTGATAAACACCTCAATAATATTCCATCAAAAGATCGTCTGTACAAAGTGTCATTTATGAAGACAAATTGAAGAACCCTTCTTCATACTTCTATTTTTTTCTTTGGATTGTCTGGTAATGCCCCATGTTGGAAGTAATCGATCAATGGTTGACGCCAATTTACATCCTCTGCATTTTCACTGAAAGTGACTGCATTTGTCGTTTCTTCCTCTTGTGTTCTTTCGACTACTGGTGGTAGCAGATGTCATTCACCGATAGTTATCTGTATTCCCCTTTCATCTGGTACAATCAAGGATGCTGCTAGACTAGCTAAGGCGTCAGCTTTGTTATTTTCTGATCTTGGAATGTGACTTAGCATGATGTCTTGAAACTAGGACATTAAATGCTTTGTTTTCTCATGATATGGGGTCAAGTTCTCATTCTTAACAGCATACTCCCCATTTATTTGTTTGACGATCAACTGAGAATCGCCAAACACCCTCAGATGGCTTATCTACATTTCGAGTGTTATTTCCAAACAAAAAATCAATGCTTCATATTCTGCAACATTCTTTGTGCAAGTTGTGAGAATAGAGAATGAGTATGGTATTAACCCCCCTGATGGTGTAATGAGTACAATGCCTGTCCCAGCACTATTTTTCCTTACTGCTCCATCAAAGTAAAGCAACCAGAAAGATATTTCAGTGGCAAATACTTCTTCATCTGGAAGGTCATTGAGCAATTCCATGTTGTCAGGAATGGGGGTGCTGCCAAGAAATCAGCAAGTGCTTGGCCTTTGACTGCTTTCTGTGGAACAAACTTGATATCGAACTCTCACAAGATCATAGACAATTTAACGAGACGCCCTGAGAGAACCGGCTTTGAGAGTATGTACCTCAAGGGATCTGCCCTTGATATGAGAGTCACCGAGTGTGATAACAAATAATGTCGTAACTTCATGACAGTAAAAACTAAGGCCAAGCACATTTTTTCAATTGGGTGATAGTTATGTTCTGCCCCTACTAAAGTTCTGCTTATATAGTATAGGGCGTGCTCTTTCCCATCTTGATTGTTTTGAGCTAACAATGCTCCCAAAGAGCGTTCAAACACCGCAATATACAAGACCAATGGTTTTCCGATTATTGGAGCCATAAGCATTGGTGGATTCAACAAGTATCTTTTTATGCTTTCAAAAGCATTTTGGCATGTATCATCCCATACAAATGGTACATCTTTTTATGTTAACCTTGTAGAGGGTTAGCATCTACCAGACAGGTTAGAAATGAATCTTCTCATGTATGCAAGTTTCCCTTGCATTCCTCGTAACTGGCGCAGGTTACGAGGCGGAGGTATTTTTGTGATAGCCTTTATTTTTGCTGGATCAATTTCAATTCCTCTATGTCTCACCACGAACCCGAGGAATTTTCCAGAAGTTACACCAAATGCACATTTCAAGGGGTTCATTTTAACTTAGTGTTGTCGGAGTCTATCAAAAACTCGTTTAAGATCATTTAAATGATACTCCCTTTCCTTAGTCTTGACTACCAAGTCATCGACATAGCATTCAACGGTGTTAAGGAGCATGTCATCAAAGACGAGAGTCATGGCCCTCTAATATGTTGCCCCTGCATTTTTAAGTCTGAATGGCATCACTGTATAACAGTAAATGCCCCTTGGCGTTCGGAAACCAGTAAGCTCTTCATCTTCTGGTGCCATCTTGATTTAGTTATATCCCGAGAATCCATCTATGAAGGATAACGCCCCAAATCTAGTAGTAGCATCAACTAACAACTCGGTTATTGGGAGTGGAAACTCATCCTTTGGACAAGCATTGTTGAGGTCTCTATAATCCACGCAAATATGAATATGCACGTTCTTCTTCTGTACAGGGACAATATTTGCTAACCAAGTCAGGTATTGGACTTCCCGGATGAAGCCAGCTTTAATTAGTTTATCAACCTCTGCTTTTATTTGTGCAACTAGTTGTGGACGGACACGTCTTTGGGCTTGCTTTACATATTGAACATCCTTTGATATAGCCAGTTTATGCACTGCCACCTCTGGATCTAACCCAGGCATGTCTTTATAACTCCAAGCAAACACATCTCGATATTCTCGCAGACATTGCTCGTATGATTGTTGTTCCTGTGCTGTCAAAAAAGCACTCATAAAAACTGGCTTTGGGTCTTCTTCTGTACCGAGGTTAATTTCCTTAAGCTCATCAACCATTGCTTGTCCTCCCTCTTCTAATCCCGGAGGAGCTGGTACAGTGTTGATGAATTCTTATGAGGACTCAGGTGTACGATTTTTTGATTCATTACCAGAATTTTCTTCGAATGAGACACAATTAACGTGCTCATTTTCTTCTAGTTGCTCTTGAATCATAATCTCTTCTTTTTCTGATGAAGCAAATTTTTGTTGTCTTTTTACCTTCCACTTCTTGTTATTTTAGAACCATTTTGATCGAGATGCAGATGGATATTTGATTCTTTCAAAGACAGAAACTCGTGGCATTGTATCTCTCATATTTTCTTCTGAAAAGATGACATGTTCTCTCTTTGTAAACACTTCAGGCTCAAAGGCAGCTTTCAAGCAAGAGTCATTTTGATTAATTACAACTTTTCCGTGTTGTTTCTTGAAAAAAACTTTCTTGCCCTTCGCCTTTGATTTTCTTGACATAGGGTTAGGAAATGCCCTTGGCTTATTTGAATTGACAGTTACAAGATGTTTGCTTAAGCTTCCGTGTTCACCAAAAGTAATTGAGATGTGCATTTTTCCAACTGGAAAAGTTTTATCTAGCTTCCGACGCGGGAAGGCGAAACTGGTCATTAATGTCTCAACCACACTCTTGATGAATGCTAAAGCCTTTTGTCTAGGAGCTCGCTGACTTTTGGACACGTACTTAAAAGTCATCTTTTGACCGGCTTGGATGAGCTCTTAACCTATTTGGTGGTGCCATTCATCTTTTCTCCTTTTGACATTTTGATGGCATCCTTTAAGATTGTGACATCTGTCGATTTGTAGAATTTAGCATCAGCGTAGTTTACCTGTTCTCCTCTAAACGGGTCCAGATCTGCATTTACTTTCATTACTTCCCCATCTTTGCAAAACTTAAAACAATGATGAAGTGTCGAAGGGATAACGCCACACCCATGGAGCCACGGTCTTCCTAACAGTATGTTGTAGGAAGTATTTGAATCGATCACATGGAAAAGGACGTTTGAGCTTAATTCACCTATTTCAACTTTTAAGGTAATACTCTCCAATGCTCTCTCCCCCGCTTGGTTGAACCCTTGGATTGTCAATGGAGAAGGGGATAAACGTCGAGGTTGTAAGCCAACTACCCTAAGACTTTTCAAAGGGAGAACATTTACAGCCGAACCACCATCCAACATTATACGGTTTATTTCAGTATCGAAAATTGTTCCCGTAACATAAAGTGGTCGATTGTGGTTTTCTTCGCCGAGTTGGCGGTCATCGTCACCAAAGGAGATGCATGTCATGCAAGAAGTACAGATCTCATAAGATGACATTTTACCTTCGGGAGCCTCTATCTTCCCTTTAAAAGGTTCTGGATCGGTCAATACAGTTATGAGCGCTTTTCTAAGCTCTGGAGACATTTGTAGAGCATCATAAACACTTAACAAAGCAGGAATACGCTTTAAATGAGCCAGAATGTTGTAATTAACATGGCCTGAGCAATTTTCTTCTTCTCTGATAGACTTAGGATGGGCTCCGTTGTCTTCAGTTTTTGTATTTTTCTTGCCTTTTATGAGCTCATTTGCCTCTTTTGCTTTCTGAATGTTGCGCTTCATTTTCCAAAGCGTTATCTCATCTACCTCCTTTGAATCGATGGCATCTTGAAGGGAAATAGTCTCTTCCATCCCTTCTTCTTCTCCTCCTTCTTCTTCTTCAAAAATCATGCAACAATGAATGGCATCTTCATCATAAAGTGGCTCTTCCTCTAGTGATATTTCAAAAGCGATATCACTATTGCTCATTTCTTCTTTGGAAGCTCTAGGATCCTCTTGAAGTGCTTTAGGCAGAAATTCCTTCAGCGTGAATGGCGTTCTTATTGGTTGCATGTATTCTTCTTCATTGAGATTCCTTGTCTTCTTGGCTCCTCTTTTTTTCTTTTTGTTCTTTTTTAGTTCGAGCCTCCCGATAAATCGAATACCTGAATGTTCGGTAATCCTCGCACCTTTTTACAAACGATTTTCATTCTTCTTGGACTTCCTATTTATATGAAGGTGCCATTCATTCCCCAATTCAGGTTTATTGTCCGGTAGATCTTCCCATGTTTCAATACTTGGTTCATTCATGAGTTCATACAACGTGGGCATGTTGGCATTGCTTGGAATGAGTGTCTCAGGATACATGCTGACAACCTTTACCTCATCGTCTATTTCAAAGGCTACCGGGATGGCGCCTCTTTATAGGGAATTCACCGGTAAACGGTCATCCTCTACTACTGAGACGGTATTTGATGTTGCTTTTGGACACGAAGAATCCACTTCTATTTCCTTTCTTTTGATCAGTCCTTCGACTATATTCTTCAGGACATAACAATCCTTTAAGGAATGACTGATGATGCGATGGTATCGGCAATAATTGGGATCATCTGTCTTATCAACCTCATTTGGCGTTTTTGGCTCAGGGAGTTTTATTGCTTTTGCAGCAAGTAACTCATCAAAAATTTGTTCCACATCCTCATCATTAAAACAATATTTAACCCCCTTTCTTTCCTTAAGAGTGAGTTTTTTTTACTCTTATCTTTCTTTTCCTTTGTTTTGATTTTTGTCATTCTTAACAAAGGTAGCCATTGTTTCGGTCTTTCTTAATGGCTTTTTATTTGCAACTTTCCTCTCTTCTGGGAGAGATCTCATCATGACACCTTTCTGACGAGCTATTTGCCTTTCAACCATGCTCACCTTTGAAACCAATTCATTAAAAGATTGTGGTTTCACAGTTCCAATAAAGGTAGCCACTTCTGGCACGAGATTATTAGCACACATGGAAACCGTAGAAATCTCTGTCAATTTTTCCGGGCATTGGAGGTTAAGATTCCTCCGTCTAGTGATAAAGTCATTTGCACTTTCTCTCGGTCTTTGCTTGGTTTCCACTAAATCTGTTATTGTTACTTTCTTTTTTAGGAGACAAATTGGGCTAAGAATGCTTTTTGCATGTCATCCCATGTAATAATAGAACCTGGAGGAAGTTGTGTGCACCACGTGAATGCTGCCCCTTTTAGAGATTGCACGAACTGTCTAATCAATAGTGCATCCGATTGAGTAGTTTCGCCGCATGCAGAGGTATAGTATGTCAAATGTTGATGTGGAAACCTATTTATTGTTGGTAACCGAATCGAATTTGGATGCAAAAGCATGGCGGGGAGGCGGATCAAGCATAACAAAAATTTTCATAAAACTTTTAAGGTACTCTATAGATTATATTAATTTATGCACGAATAAATTAATCACATTAATTTATGTATCAAGAACTTAATTAGGAAGAATACCTGGAGGCCGACTCAGATGATAACTTGAGATCTTTGACCACGAACGATCCTTACTCCAAAGCCTTGTGTTTAGAAAATCAAAGTCTTCCATGTCAATTCCTTGAATCTACGTAGACATGTGTGTGGGCACACTCGAGACTAAAACGGGTTTGATTAAACACTCGAATTTTCCACAAACACCAACGCATGCACGATGTGGAATTTTTTTGGGAGAAAATATTTTTCCTTCTTTCTATAACAGGGAATTCAGCCAGCCCTCTAAAGTCTTGGTTAAAAAATTGTCACGCGCAATTTTTCATCATCCCTTATTTATAGAGTAGAAGTCCAACTTCTAGAAGGAATCAAATCTCTCTCTCCTGTTTTAAATTTTAAACAAAAATTCTCCTCTATCCTTATCTCTTGTGGCCGGCCATCCCTTAGGGTTTTTACCCTGTGTGTGGTGCCAATCTCAAATAGGGAAGGAAGAGAAAATCCTCCTTTATCCTGTAGTCCAATTTTAATTCAAATTCAAATTCCAATTTAAGTCAAACTTAAATTAATTTGCATTCTAAATTGAACAACTTATTAAATAAGTTTAAAAGGACAAATTTAAATTATGTTCATGATTCTAATCCAAATTTAAATAATCACATTATTTAAATAATAATTAATTCTCAATTAATTATTTTTTGAGTATTTAATTTTAGAATTCCGTAATTCTAAAATTCCCATTTTGTCCTTTGTGTCTGGTAGAATTACAAGGACGATGTGGGAACTAATGGACCTATAATCCCGAGCTCTAATAAAATTAATAATTAATTAAACACTTTAATCAATTAATTAATTCTATTAATTCCAATAGTTACTCCACTATATACTTGGAATTGAACTCTAGAAATTATAGACATTAATTTCTTCTAAACTGTGAAGTATCCATTTGATATAGTCATTGCATATAGATCAACCCTCCATAAATAATTCATAATTAGAGTCAGGTAGAATCCGTTAACCTCTCTAATTATATCTTCATCCTTGAGTACCATTGATTCTCTAATGGATAGTGATACATAAAACACATTCATGAACCAGACCGCTCTTACTAATCCAAGTACCGACTCAACCCTCAAGAGAATTATTTATCTACTTCTTTCTTAAGAAGGAATGGATTCCATCTCGTGTAATAACATTCCCGGCTACCTACTTCATCATGTCTCCAAAATACAAGGAATAGGATTCAGTATCTCAGAATCCGTACCGAGTAAATCAAAAGACACAAATCCATAATAGGAGTTTGTTAAGAACTCAGGATTAAGATCATTCTATATATTACCATCAATAGACTCAATTAGAATTTCTATGCTTAACGGAAATTATTAAAAATTCATAATGTGTCTGTGTCCCTGTTCCAAACAATCTTATTATGTGAAATCCACTCATTCAATATCTCACCATATTAACAGTGCGGATAGCACCGTTCCATTCTAAATGGGAATGACATGTATTAATAATGTTTTAATTAAAGATTCTAAACTTTAATTAAATTCATTATGAACAACGTTTTTTGTTATTATCCTTAAACATTATCCTCTCGTATATAACACTTATATACAATGTTTAAGGTTACATAAATAATCACGGAATTTTCATTTGATATTTATAAAATATTCATAAATATATGCACATAAAATGATGAATAAACTCTTTTATTAATTAAATAATAAATATCATATTACATCTCATGCTTCTAGGACACTATTCCTAACAATCTCCCACTTGTCCTAAAGCAGGTGTGTCACGTCTCTAATCCCAAATCCATCTAAGTGCCGATCAAATACATTCAATGACAATGTCTTGGTGAACGGGTCAGCAAGGTTGTTCTCTGACGCGATCTTTAGAACCGCTACATCGCCTCTATTCACAATGTCTCTGATCAGGTGATATTTCCTTTCTATATATGATGCTTAATATTTTTTGTTATCATAAATTCCGCAAGCGTACGGTGTCAAGTTTTGAGTATAGGGTGAGTGAGTATCGTCTCCACTGGGATTGGGTTTCGAATTGCTGTTAAGTACCATGATTATTGTAACTTAATTTTATCTAAGCAACCTAATAAGATGATAATTGAGAAAAAAAACAAAATAAATATAAGAATAAAAATAAAGTATCTATACACAAATGGTCTAGGGACTTGATTTCGCTTTATTATTCCTATGTTCATCCAATTATGTAATCGCTAATCAATTCCGTTCAATTCATTAAGCAAGGCTCTAATGTCACCTTGCAACCTCTCTCGAGTGCCTCACAAGGAACTGTATTTAAATACCCAAAACAATATCCCTATTCGAAATGAATATTTAAACACAAATTAAGCTTCGCCTTTAGAATTAGAAAATTAGAATATTGATCGCCTCTCGGCCTCACAACGACCTAAATCCTAATTTCATTATCTAACCATTGATCTCCTCTCGGTCTCACAACAACCTAGACTATGTTTCTCAAATCTAGATAAAGAACTCAATCTCTCCCAAGCATCAAATTCGCAATCTAAAAATCATCTAACTCATTGGCCACATAAATTAGAAGCATTAAGCATAGAGAAACATAAATGAATTGAAAATTAAATTAAATTAACAATTAACAAAATATTCAAAACATAGTTCAAAAAAAACTACATCAAGTCCTAGATTTAATGTCTAGCTCAACATGGAAAAATAGATGAAAGAAGATAAAACCCAATATCCATTGAACAACTTCCAAGGACCTCCAAGATGAAGGATTTCGGCCTCCTTTTGATGTTTTCTTCAGATTTCTTGGCTCTCCTTCTCAAGTGGCATCTCTTTCCTTTTATACTACAACATTTCAAAGCTAGGGTTTCATAC
>NW_010362623.1:894194-906960 GCF_000414095.1 Morus notabilis
GTGCGGGGGTGCGCCTGGTGGCCAGGGCGTGGGCGCGCAGGGGGCCAGAGCACGGGCGCGCGCCCCATTCTGACATGTGGTTCCCTTTGCGCGCTGTAGCCCATTTTCTTGTATTCCAAAGCCTCCTCTTTTGTGCCTTAAAATCCTCTTTCGCCTCCTCTTGCCATTGATTCATAAGTTGGGCAAATATTCTTCTTTTCTTCATGCAAGATCATCCAAGTTTGCATTTATTTCTAATTCCTATAAAAAGCATACAAAAGATATTAGACTAACAAAAATGCTTGAAGACTTACAAATATTCAAGCTTAAAAGTACTTCATTTGTTGGTAGAAATACCCCTCATCAATATGTTTCGCACTCTTATGGCTTCTAGGTTCCTTTGAATTAGCCACCGCTCCACTGCTGTCACAGTAGAGCTTAATTGGCTTATCCATATCTGGAACAACTTCCAGATCAGTTAAGAACTTCCTGAGCCATGTAGCTTCTTTTACAGCTTCACAAGCTGCAACATATTCAGCTTCCATGGTAGAGTCAGCAACACACTTTTACTTTATACTTCTCCATGCCATGGCTCCTCCATTAAAAGTGAACACATATCTAGATATCGACCGTCGACTATCTCTATCCGATTGGAAATTGAAATCTGTGAATCCGATGAGAGACAAATCTTCTCTGAAATATACTAACATATAGTTTCTCATTCTCCTAAGATACTTGAGAATACACTTTACTGCAACCTAATGATCTAATCCTGGGTTGGACTAGTAGCGACTGATCACTCCCACTGCATAGCAGGTATCTGGTTTTGTACACAACATGGCATACATAAGGCTTCCCACGGCCGAAGCATAGGGATACCGTCTCATATCTTCTTCCTGTTGTGGAGACTTTGGACATTGCTCCTTAGAAAGATGAATACCAGGCCTAGAAGGCAAATTTCCTTTCTTGGAGTTATGCATCAAATACCTAGACAACACTTTGTCTATATAAGATGCCTGTGATAACGTCAAAAGCTTTTTCTTGCGATCTCGAATAATCTTAATCCCAAGAACATAGCTTGCCTCTCCCAAATCTTTCATTTAGAATTGGTTGGCTAACCACTCCTTTACATCTGTCATCAATCCCACATCATTCCCAATGAGTAGGATGTCATCGACGTAAAGAATTAAGAAGACCACTTTCTCTTCTTTCTTGTACTTGTAGACGCATGGTTCATCAATGTTTTGATCAAATCCATAAGACTTCATAGCCTCATCAAACCTGATGGTCCATGATCTAGAAGCCTGCTTCAGTCCATAAAAGGACCTCTGTAGTTTGCAGACTTTCTGCTTTTGGCCTTCCTCTATGTAACCCTCTGGCTGATCCATATGGATGGTTTCCTCAAGATAGCCATTCAAAAAAGCTGTCTTGACATCCATCTGCCATATCTCATAGTCAAAATATGCTACAATGGCCAGGAGTATCCAGATGGACTTAAGCATAACTACTGGCGAGAAATTTTCCTCATAGTCAACTCCCTCCTTTTGGGTATAACCCTTAGCCACTAGCCTTGCTTTATAAGTCTATACTTTTCCATCCGCTCCTATCTTTCTCTTGAAGATCCACTTGCGTCCAATGGGTTTTACCCCTTCGGGTACATCTACAAGTTGCCAGACTGAGTTAGAGTGCATAGACTCCATCTCGAGTTTCATAGCTGCTTGCCATTCTTCCTTATCAGAATCATCCATTGCATCCTTAAAGGTCGATGGATCCTCCTTACCGTCATCAGCAGTGACAATTTGGGCTTCCCCGGTATACCGGTCAGGTAACATGCTTACCCTCCCACTACGACGAGGTGCCTTAGGAGTCTGATCAGGAACTGTGGTCTTTTCTCTGAGTGGTCTGACAACTCTTGTCGGTTGTGGTCTGATCTCATTGGAAAGTAACTCTTCCAATACTATTTTACTTCTAAGCTTAAAATCTATCATATAGTCGTGCTCCAGAAAAGTGGCATCTGTCGATACAAACACCTTTTGATCTGCTTGACTATAAAACAATCCTTCTCTTGTCCCTTGTGGGTATCCCACGAAGATGCATACTTCTGACCTTGTTTCCAACTTCCCGGTCTTTTGCCTCAGCACGTATGCTGGACACCCTCATATGCGAATGTGTCTTAAACTAGGTTTTTGACCATTCCACAACTCTAGGGGTGTCTTAGGTACAGACTTAGATGGAACTAGATTTAGAATATACATAGCAGTTTTTAGGGCATAAGCCCAAAATGAAGTAGGCAGTGAAGAATAACTCAACATTGATCTTATCATGTCGAGCAAAGTCTGATTTCTCCTTTCGGGTACACCATTCTGCTGTGGTGTACCGGGTGCAGTCAATTGGGATACCACACCACCTTCAATCAAGAAATCCCAAAACTCTTGGTCCAAGTACTTACCCCCTCGATCTGATCGAAGTGTTTTGACTGGTTTACCTAATTGTTTTTCAACTTCTTCTCAGAATTCTCTAAACTTTCCAAAAGTTTCAGATTTCTGTTGCATCAGGTAAACATAACCATATCTCGAATAGTCATTAATAAAGGTGACGTAATATTCATAACCTCCTCTAGCTTGGACGTTTAACGGTCCACATACATCTGAATGTATCAGCTGAAGGGGTTATGTAGCTCTTTTTCCTTTCGCTGTAAAAGGCCTCTTGGTCATTTTACCTTCCAGACAATATTCACAGACCGGAAGCTTGCCAACTGTTAGCTCACGTAAAGGACCATCCTTTACCAGTCTTTCAATCCTATTTAGGTTAATATGACCAAGTCTAAGATGCCACAGATATCTGTTATTTTCGTGAGAAATCTTTTACTTTTTATTCTTAGGTTCGGCAACTCTGAACATTTCAGTATTAAGCAATGAGTTAGGTATTGGCTTTATACAGTATAAACCATCATCCAGACGTCCAGAACAAATATTTAAACCATTTTTAGAAATATGAACAAATTCATTATCAAAATAAACTTTAAATAATTGTTCAAATAACTTAGCCATAGAAATCAAATTTCTACGAATGTCTGGAATAAAATAAGCATTGTTCAAAACTAAAAATTTATTTTCCCTAAAACGAAGTCTAACTTCTCCCACTGCTTTTGCTGAAATTATTGTGCCATTGCCCACTTTCATCGTGTAGTCCCCATCAGCTAGCTTGGTGTAAGAACTAAGTCTCTACAAAGAAAAACAAACATGATTAGTTGCTCCTGAATCAATTATCCAGGCCGAGGCATCATCCTCTACTAAACATGTTTCAAGGACTAGTAAATCTGATTTACCTTGTTCCTTTTTCTTTTTCAGCTCCTCGAGATACTTGTTACAGTTTCGCTTCCGGTGCCCTTCGCCATTGCAGTGGAAACATATTCCTTTGGGTTTCTGGATGGGGCCCTTAGTCTTCCTGGGTTTCTTGTTCTTTCCTTTCTTCCCTTTCCCTTGGTTCCGGTCCTTTCTTTTGCTTTTACTAGAGCCTCCTGCAACAACAACATTTGCTTCTCCTCCCCTTCTCTTGTTGGTGGATTCGAAGTTTTACACGTCATTCATGAGTTCAGTGAGGTTGGACTTTTTCTTGTTCATAACAAAGTTGTTCACGAACTCATGAAAATCAAGGGATAGGCTTTCCAAGATGATGCCAACTTGGGTGGCTTCATCGATTCTGGCACCATTGAGCTCCGCATCATGGAGGTGATCAATCATGTTCAAAACATGTGCCTTAACCGAAGAGCCTTTCTTCATCTTGTCATTCATGAAAGCCCTTACAGCATCCAAACGAGCCTTCTCTCATGGAGCGCCGAACATGGCTTCTAGAGACTCCATTATCTCATAAGCTGTCTCTATCTCCTCATGCTTCTTGCGAAGCACATCGCTCATGCTGGCCAACATAAAGCACTTTGCTTTGTTGTTGGCCTTGATCCAGTGATCATAAGGCTCCCTTGCAGTTTTGGATGCATTAGCCGCGGGTTCTTGAGGACATTCCTCTACTAGGACAAATTTGTAGTCTTCGCAGACCAACAGTATGCTCATGTTACTTTTCCACTTAGTATAATTATCACCGTCTAGTTTTTCAGTCACAAGTAGTGTGATAATAGGATTTGACATGTTGCTAGCAATAAGTAGAATATTCATCTAATCATTTTACGCGCATCAATATCAAAAGCATGTGAATTTAGGCACAATTAAATATGATGCATGATGCATATGAAAAATACATAAATCATGTTTTAATTTTAGGTGCCAACGATAATCCAATTTACCACGAATATAGTGTCGCCGTAGGGTAGGTCAAAATATAACAAATTGAACCGAGACATTCTCAATTAATAAATATAATCAAAATATCTCATATTTTCATATTTATTAATTACCGTTAATTTTGGTCAAAAATATGATCAACAATTTGATTATATTTTTATGAGTGTAATCCATCGTTTCAGATTCTACAGATTTAATTCTGGAGTGTCGCCGTAGGGTAGGTCAAACCGGAAATAGATCCTTGAATCCTATCGCTAGGAAGTCAACCTTGTTATTGATCTGAAAGAACACTTTCTGTAGGGAGTGCGGAATCGGTGCCGCCGCGAAGCCCCTTTCGAATCTTACGGTGTTGAACTAACGATGGAGACCAGTGGGTTGTATTGTCATACAACCCTCTCCCACTCATTATTTTGTAAATATGTACTTTGTTTGAAAACATATCTCATGGTTTTCAAATTGAAAAATAAACAATTTATTTTTCGGATATGTGAAATTCTAAAATTTAACTCTTAAATTGAATTTCACATGTAACATTATTTTACAAATCAATTTTGCAACTTAAATCAATATAATTATATTAAATCGATGTTAGCGCATGGTTCTTATTTTATTTTATTTTTCTAAAATCCTTTTATAATAAATAAAATAAATAATAACAAATGCGCGTATATGCATGCCATGTTATAAAACATATGAGTATGCACATTATATCTATATGGCATGTTATATGCATGGACATATAATATATAATTATCAACATAAAATATAAATATACGCAATAGGCTATTGAAATGATTTGACCGGGTCCCATGGAAAAATAAATTACAACTCAATCGAATAAATAAATAATTACAATAATTATATTCTTCTGTTACATCAACGGGTCTTCGATTCTTGAGTTCTTTATTCTTCGGCTTCATTCTTTGTCTTCGGGTCGGATTTCACCTTCCTTGGGGTCCAGAACTTTTCCAAGTCCATCAGCACGCATTACGAGGGTTTTAAAAACCCTCGGGTCCATTCAGGGTCCAATTACCGAATTTGGGCCGCTAGTTGCGCGCCTGGGAGCGCGCGCACGTAGGGTGGCCGGGTGTTGTACGCACCCACGCAGTCTGTCTGCGCGCTAGAGCGCGCGGCCAGGCGTGCTCTGGCCGGGAAATTTTCTAGGCAGTTTCTGGGCATCTTCAAAGGCTTCAAACTTGATCTTCAAGGCCTTATTTTGATTCAAAATCAAAACTCTAATTCTACCCAAAACCTAGAATTACAATAATTCTAATCCTGAATTAAATTACAAATAATTTATCAATGAATGAATATAATCGATCCATGAAACCATATAATTAATGACCAAATTCACCATCCATACATTCATCAACATGAATTAAAATAAACATGCATAAATGTAAGTGCCTACCCATCACATACATACATAATTAAATATCACATATTTAATATATCAATTTTGATTATCAAATAATCAAAGCATAAATTAATATCGTCTATAGACCACTCTGATACCAATTGTTGGTAACCGAATCGAATTCGGATGCGGAAGTGTGGCGGGGAGGCGGATCAAGTATAACAAAAATTTTCATAAAACTTTTGAGATACTCTATGGATTATATTAATTTATGCACGAATAGTTTAATCACATTAATTTATATATCAAGAACTCAATTAAGAAAAATAACTGGAGGCCGACTCAGATGATAACTTGAGTTCTTTGACCACGAACGATCCTTACTCCAAGGCCTTGTGTTTAGAAACCCAAAGTCTTCCACGTCAATTCCTTGAATCTACGAGACGTGTGTGTGGGCACACTCGACACTAAAACGGGTTTGATCAAACACTTAAATTTTCCACAAACACCAACGCATGCACGATGTGGAATTTTTTTGGGAGAAAAATTTTTTCCTTCTTTCTATAACAGGGAATTCAGCCAGCCCTCTAAAGTCTAGGTTAAAAAATTGTCATGCGTAATTTTTCATCATCCCTTATTTATAGAGTAGAAGTCCAACTTCTAGAAGGAGTCAAATCTCTCTCTCCTGTTTTAAATTTTGAACAAAAATTCTCCTCTATCCTTATCTCTTGTGGCCGGCCATCCCTTAGGGTTTTTACCCTGTGTGTGGCGCCAATCTTAAATAGGGAAGGAAGAGAAAATCATCATTTATCATGTAGTCTAATTTTAATTCAAATTCAAATTCTAATTTAAGTCAAACTTAAATGAATTTGAATTCTAAATTGAACAACTTATCAAATAAGTTTAAGAGGGTAAATTTAAATTATATTCATGCTTCAAATCCAAATTTAAATAATCACATTATTTAAATAATAATTAATTCTCAATTAATTATTTTTTGAGTATTTAATTTTAGAATTCCGTAATTCTAAAATTCCCATTTGGTCCTTTGTGTCTGGTAGAATTACAAGGACGATGTGGGGACTAATGGACCTATAATCCCGAGCTCAAATAAAATTAATAATTAATTAAACACTTTAATCAATTAATTATTTCTATTAATTCCAATCCACTATAAACTTGGAATTGAACTCTCGAAATTATAGACATTAATTACATCTAAACTGTGAAGTGTCAATTTGATATAGTCATTGCATATAGATCAACCTTCCATAAATAATCCATAATTAGAGTCAGGTAGAATTTGTTAACCTCTCTAATTATATCTTCATCCTTGAGTACCATTGATTCTCTAATGGATAGTGATTCATAAAACACATTCATGAACCAGAGCGCTCTTACTAATCCAAGTACTGAATCAACACTCAAGAGAATTATTTATCTACTTCTTTCTCAAGAAGGAATGGATTCCATCTCATATAATAACATTCCCGGCTACCTATTTCATCATGTCTCTAAAATACAAGGAATAGGATTCAGGGTCTCAGAATCCGTACCAAGTAAATCAAAAGACACAAATCCATAAATAGGAGTTTGTTAAGAACTCAGGATTAAGATCATTCTATATATGACCATCGGTAGACTCAATTAGAATTTCTATGCTTAACGGAAATTATTAGAAATTCATATTGTGTCTGTGTCACTGTTCCACACAATCTTATTATGCGAAATATACTTATCCAATATCTCACCATATTAACAGTGCGGATAGCACCGTCCCATTCTAAATGGGAATGACATGTATTAATAATGTTTTAATTAAAGATTCCGAACTTTAATTAAATTCATTATGAACAATGTTTTTTATTATTATCCTTAAACATTATCCTCTCGTATATAACACTTATATACAATGTTTAAGGTTACATAAATAATCACGGAATTTTCATTTGATATTCATAAAATATTCATAAATATATGCACATAAAATGATGAATAAACTCTTTTATTAATGAAATAATAAATATCCTATTACATCCTATGCTTCTAGGACACTATTCCCAACATTTATCCCATCAATTTTTTTAAAATTTGGCCTTACATAATATCGAGGGAAAGGGATTTGATCATAATGTGCCGGGTAAGGCTCTCGGTACCCTAATACTGGCATACACATAGCAGCTTGATATTCTCGTATTTCATCCATAATCAACGTCCTTAAGTCTGGTTGTGGTATTGGGTCCGCCGACTGTCTTATCTAAGTTCTCAAGCCTGGTTAGGGTATTGGGGATGCAGATGTCTGTCCTAGTCCAGATGCTTGACTCAAACCCACTTTTTCTTGCAAATGTACAGAGAGTCTTGCGACTTCAGCCTCCTTCTCAGCAAGCATCCTTCTCAATTCTCAAATTTGCTCATCTTGCTCCTCCATGCTTGTCGTTCCAGTAGCTAAAACTGGCATGTTTCTCGATTTTGTATCGTTATCAGTAGTTGACACTTCCATATGGCCTATTAGAGGTGTATCTCTAATTATTTGAGGACCATAGGAATCATGCATACAACGTGCCTTTGATCGTGTGATTGGTCCCTTATATGATACCATTGCATTTCTTTCCACTTGATTGTCAACAGTAAGCTCCGTTGTTGGACAATTCTTGATAATAATGATCAACCCTTCGTCATCTCGCTCTTGGTTTTGATCGTTGAATAATGGCCCAAGATTCACTCGTGGCATTCTCAGTCCACCACTTCTAACTTTCTTCACTAAGTTTTCTCCAGGTTGAGTGACCAAGCCCATTTGATTTCTGTCACTGACCATTGCCTTCACTTTCCCTTTTTGTACACTCTTTTCGAGAGTCTTTGAAACATTTGGTGATGTAGTGAAGCTGTCCACCTCTTTTGTTATCGGAGAAGCTGGAGTAGATACCTCTTCAGCACTGGTCATCATAACAGATTTTACTGTACCGATGTCAATAGGGATCGAACTAACCATAATTTGAACTGGTCATTGATCTGTGATCTTAACGGCTTCTGCAAGACAAGTCTTGATAGTCTTGACTGTTTTGACCTTCGCATTCTGATGACGGGTATTTTTACCAACAAATCAAGTACTTTTAAGCTTGAATATTTGTAAGTTTTCAAGCATTTTTGTTAGTTTAATGTATTTTGTGTGCTTTTTATACGAATTATAAATAAATGCGAACTTGGATATTTTACATGAAGAAAAGAAGAATATTTGCCCAACTTGTGAATTAATGGTAAGAGGAGGCGAAAGAGGATTTTAAGGCACACAAGAGGAGGCTTTGGAATGCAAGAAAGCGGGCTGCAGCGCACGTTTTTAGGCTACAGTGCGCAATGGAAAGCAAGAAGACCAGAGAGCAAGAAATCATCATATCCAGGGAGAGCCCCGCGCGCTGCAGCGCACCCAATGGGTGCTGCAGCGCGCCCAGAGGCCTGGCTGCGCGCTGCAGCGTGCCCAGAGGCCTGGATGTACGCTGCAGCGCGCCCAAAGTGCCCAGGAATGAGTGTTGCGCGCTGCAGCGCGCCTCAGCTTCCAATAGCAAGATTCTTCTTCCAAAAATGCACACCGCATCGTGTTTTCACGCAGGCTGTAGCGCGCGTCTAAATTCTTAGCTCTGAAACTGAGTAGTATAAAAGGAGAGAGATGCCACTTGAGAAAGAGAGCCTGGAAGACTTAAAAAAACATCAAAAGGAGGCCGAAATCCTTCATCTTAGAGGTCATTGGGAAGCTCTTCAATGGATTTTGGGTTTCATCTTCTTTCATCTATTTTTCCATGTTGAGCTAGACACTAAATCTAGGACTTAATGTAATTTTATTTGAACTATGTTTTGAATATTTTGTTAATTGTTTATTCAATTTCATTTTCAATTCATTAATTGTTAATTTTATTTGGCCAATGAGTTAGATGATTTTTAGATTGCGAATTTGATGCTCGGGAGAGATTGAGTTCTTTAACTAGATTTGAGAAACATAGTCTAGGTTGTTGTGAGACCGGGAGGAGATCAACGGTTAGATAATCAAATTAGGATTTAGGTCGTTGTGAGGCCGGGAGGCGATAAATATTCCTATTTTCTAATTCTAAAGGCGAAGCTTAATTTGTGTTTAAATATTCATTTCGAATAGGGATATTGTTTTGGGTATTTAAATATAGTTCCTTGTGAGGCACTCGGGAGAGGTTGTGAGGTGACATTAGAGCCTTGATTAATGAATTGAATGGAATTGATTAGCGATTACATAATAGGATGAACATAGGAAAAATAAAGCGAAATCAAGTCCCTAGACCATTTGTGTATAGATACTTTATTTATATTCTTATATTTATTTTGTTTTTGTTCTTAATTATCATTTGATTAGGTTGCCTAGATAAAGTTAAGTTACGATAATTGCGGTACTTAACGGTAATTCTAAACCCAATCCCTGTGGAGACGATACACACTCACCCTATACTCAAAACTTGACACCGTACGCTTGCGGAAATAAAATCTATAAAAAAATATTACGCATCAAGTTTTTGACTTAGCGATCTTCGGAAGGAGAACAGCTACGATCTTCACAGCCTGCTTAAACTTTCTTTTAGCAAACCTTGCTTGTCTCTTCTTCAATCCTTTGGCAGCCTTATCGTAAAGAGCCTTTGAGGATTGCTTCGCTTTCGAAACCTCAAAAAATTTTGGAACTATTGCAGCAACAGGTGCCCCAGTGATCGTAAAGGTCGTCTTAAACCCCACCTTCTTCTGCTCCCCAGCAATCCTAATGGATGGGAATTGATGGAAGTACACCGTAACTTGTGGTGCCATTACTGCAAAATAAAATGACACAAATGGTTACATTTCAACGATTATTATAATTAAATATTATCATTATAACCGGAGATGAAAAGGAGAATGGATCCCACTGGGCGTGCCAAAAACTATGTTGGGTAAAAATATTTATTAATGTTGAAATAATATTTCACACACAACATAATTTCACCTATTCTAGGATTTAATTAGCATAGGAGTTTATTATTTTTAGTTCAACCCATTCAAAATTATAAGAATAACCTTTTAATTACAATCCCTTGGTACAAGGGAAAACCTTTTGATTCCAATTAAAACGGTAAATTTTGATTTCTTGTGAATTTAGGAAATTTGGGTTGATTTAAAATTGCGGCTGAACTCAGTGAATTTTATCGAGTTGCCTACATACCCCATTAGGGGATCAAGCCACTTGTAGTTTGAATTTTGGGTTTGAAAATTTTGGATAATTCCTCGGTGTATGACCTTATGAGGAATTTATGCACTTTGAAATTTGATTTAATTTTGTTTTGATTCTGTCTTTTATGAGAATTTTCAGAATTGAATTTGATCTTGAAACTGCACCTAAATTTTAGGTTGCCTACGTATCCCATAGGGAATCAAGTCAATCGTAGTTCTTGATTTGGGTTTGGATTTTGGAGAATTCCCTGATATATGACCATAGGAGAAATTCAAAGATATTTTAAATTTCGATTTAGAATTTTACTTTAGAATTCAGATTTGAAAGTTATATTTGGATAATTCCCCGATATATGACCTTATGAGGAATGAAAAGATGTTTTAAAATTTGATTTGGAATTTTACTTTAGAATTTGGATTTGAAAGTTGTATTTGGATAATTTCTCGGTACATGACCTTATGAGGAATTAAAAGTATCCTTTTTGAATTTGGTGTTGAGAATTTTTTTATTTGAATTTGGGATTTGAAAGTTGTATTTAATCACCATATAGTTTTATGAGACAATGGGCTCATCTTTTTGAACTAAGGGACCATAAAGGAGCTCAATTTGTGCACTTTAAATTTTTAGGTATTTAATATTCTGAATTATTTTAAAATTTATCATTTATCCCTTATCTTTTTTTAATTTTAAATTTCATCATATCTAAACCGATTGATCTGATTGTATGATATATATCCCTTCTTTCTTGCTAACAATTTGATTTCAAAGGAGATTTGGATTTCCCTCGTCCTCATCTTTTCTACACGTTCCCTATTTTTTCCGCATATATATGTATATATATCTCAACCATTCTAGCTGCAAACGGCAAGCCATTTTCTTTTCCTCCTGCAAAGTCATTTTAGCTGCCCATTTTAGCTGCAAACGGCAAGCCACAGCAAGCCTGCAAGCCATTTTTTTCCTCCTGCAAAGCCATTTTAGCTGCAAACGGCAAGCCACAGCAAGCCTGCAAGCCATTTTTTTCCTCCTGCAAAGCCATTTTAGCTGCAAACGGCAAGCCACAGCAAGCCTTCTTTTTTTTTCCTGCAAACACACGTGAACTCATATATATTTGCAGTAGCAAGCGTCAGCACGTGAACTCTTTGGTGTGTGTGTGTGTATATATATATATATATATATATATATATATATATGTATGCGCTTTGTGAAGATATTGAGAAAGAGGTGACGGTTGTTTGCTTTTTTTTTAACATCTTCCTTCTTTGATTATTTTTTGATGGGTATCGTGCGATTTGTATTAATATTTTCATATAAATCATATGTACATAATTTTTTATATGTCGATTTTTAAAGTGTAATTCGTAAGTTTTTCACTCGAATTACACTCAAAACAATCGTGATAAATAGTTTGAGAAACTTTTAATCTTTAATTTTTTGAAATCACATTTAACTTATATAGATCTCTAAAAAGAAATTCAAGTCTTAGTAATAATCATAGGATTGTGATAAGAATGAGAAGCCACACACCATGAGTGCATTAGGAATTTATTAAGAGTTACAAATAAGAAATCTCACACCATAAGACATAAGATTTATCTTCGTGGAGAGTGTCAAGGAATAAATTATAATCTCACACTTTAAAGTGTATATATGATTTAATTTAAATGCACTGTAACACAAAAAATTAAAACTGTTAATGCAAAAAAAAATTAAAAAATTAAAATATGTATTTAACTTGTTGTTTTGAAATATCATGGATGTATACTTTTTTTTCTTTCTCTCACTTCTCTGCACACAAACAACCTGCACACCTTTTTTTCTTTTTTCCTTTCTTCTCACGTTTTTCCACACACGTCTGCAGAGTCTTTTTTTATTTCCTTCTCACTCTTCCCCCACTTTCTGCACCTTTCTATATATATATAT
>NW_010362623.1:907055-917891 GCF_000414095.1 Morus notabilis
AATCGTGTATATTAACATGTAAATCGTGTATATTTACATATAAATCATGTATGTTAAGTTATAAGAAATGACAATGTATATTAATCCTCAAAACATGTTTTTTTTATAGCAATTAGTGAACTCATATCATGAAAATATGTATATTGACTGATTTATTGTATTTCATGTTAAATATACATGACTTTACATGTAAATATACATGATTTACGTATAAATATACACAATTTATACACGATTATACAAGTGCCTGACTGGTCAGGCACTTTCCAGAGACAATTCCTATATATATATAGGCAAAGTCTCTAATCCGGCACTGGAACTTGTACATTTCTCTGTAAAATATGTATATTTTTTCTTTAGAACGTGTATATTTTCTCTTAAAAGATGTACATTTCCTTTTATAGTAAAATATACAATATGTACACATTCTAAAGAAGAAATGTACACATTCTAAAGAAGAAATGTACATATTTTATAGAGAAATGTACAAGTGTCGTTCCAGTCCGCATACCGGACTGGAGACCATTCCTATATATATATATATATAGACAAGGTTTCTAGTCAAGTACTTAGAAAGTGCCTGACCAGAGCGACACTTGTACATTTTTGTATGATGTATGTATATTTACAGTAAGTTGTGTATATTTATAGGTAAGTTGTGTATATTTACATAAAACTTGTATAATTGTGCAATCGTGTATATTTACATGTAAATCGTGTATATTTACATATAAATCATGTATGTTAAGTTATAAGAAACGATAATGTATATTAATCCTCAAAACATGTTTTTTTTATAGCAATTAGTGAACACATAGCATGAAAATATATATATTGACTGATTTATTATATTTCATATTAAATATACATAACTTTACATGTAAATATATATAATTTACGTATAAATATATATAATTTATACACGATTATATAAATGCCTGACTGGTCAGACACTTTCCAAGTGCCTGACCAAAGAAAATTCTTATTTATATATATATATATATCTTCTCTCACTTTTCTTGTCTGTGCACACGCACAGTCTTCAAAAAAGTTTCTTTTTTTCTTGTTTTCTCTCTCACTTTTCCTGCACACACGCACAATCCTTTTGAGAAGCCTTTTTGTTTTCTCACTTTTTTTTCTGCACACACGCACCGTCCTCTGAAAAAAACTTTCCCTCTCGTTTCTTCCTTTATATAAAAGAATTCCATGACAGTTTTTTATCACTTCCTCGCGTTTTGCACACCACGTTCTATTCCATGACAGTTTTTTATCACTTCCTCACGTTTTGCACACACCACGTTCTGCACCATTTTTTTTTTTTAAACTACTCCACATTTGGCACACACCACGTACGTTCTGCACCCTCTCTTCACATTTTAAAATGTGCATTTTTTTAATCCCCTTTTTTCTCTTTTTTTTATTATTATTTTTTTGAGTCAGCACAAAGTTTTATTTTTTCTTTTCTTTTTTTTTTTTAGGCCTATTTGTGATTTTTTTTTTTTTTTATCGCAAACAAATCCCAACGGATTAAGGGGAATAAACTTATGTGGACAAACTAAATAAAATTACTTCACTCACTGAAATAACCAAACAAGCTCTTTCAAAAGTCAAAGATTAAACGCAAAATAAACGTAGGCCTAACTAGAAAGTCCCATGCTAACAACATAATCTTTAGTCGGCAATCCTTTAGTCATGGGATCTGCAATCAAAAGCTTAGTCCTCACATAGTCAATGACCACTTCATGCTTTTTATAGTAGGATCTCTGACGACCAAATACTTCATGCCGAGGGGTTCTGGCCGGCGGTCAAGATGATATTAGAACTGGTGGTGACTTTGCACGAGCGACTGCACGGCTTTTCCATGATAGAGATGAATTTTTTCTACCTTTTCAAGAAGGAGGTCGAGATGATGGAAATTTTCACCATCAACAGCAAGGAAATAATCACCAATGACAGCAACAAATGTTGGATTATTCATCTGGAGAAGAAGTGGCGTGCATTGTTTAATGCCTTTTGCTTGCCCCAAAGAAGCCAGACGACTCTCAACGACACAAAATATTTCGGACCCGTTGCGTACTATTAGAAATAAAGTGTGTAATGTGATCATTGACAGTGGTAGTAGCGAGAATGTTGTTTCCAAAGCTTAGATGAAAACACTAAATTAGAAGACTGAGAAACATTAAGAAGGGGCCGGAAGTTCAAGTGCTAGAAGTTTGTAAGGTTCCTTTGTTGATCGGGAAATATTACAAAGATGAGATTGTATGATGTGGTGAATATGGACGCTATGGACGCTTGCCATATGTTGACCGCAAAATTTCATCAATAGATTAATAATTAGGTTATGGTGGTTTGTGTACGGATCAAACGTGATTATAATGTGATTAAAAAAGAATTAAGAGAAGATCAATACAAGAATTTATAGTGGTTCACCCTTAGAATTCAAAGGCTACGTCCATGGTGAGAGAGAGTTTTCCACTAAATTCTGAGAAAATATTATAATGAGAGACAGAGAGTCCAGAGAGATCCTTTGAGGTATCCTCCCTATAGTTATACATCATATTATCCCTAGAAAACTCTAATCACATTCTGAGATTGCTTTACCAACCCTGGGAACACTTGCCATATTTTATTAGGAAGGTCGTGGTGTTTAGAGGTGTTAAACGTGTCGTGTTAGGCCAACACGGCACGTCCAAACCCAGGCCCATGACGGGCCTGAGCTGTCACGCCTCCCAAACGGGGTGGGTGACGTGGAGCTCGATTAGGAGTTAATAAAGCAGATTCCCAGACGAGCCTCACTCAACTGCATTAAAATATAAATAAATTACAGAATTCCGGAGCCTCTAACACACAGGGCTCCACCCCACAGGACATACAGTATCGTACATACATGCTCATGTAAATAATCATTACAATAGACATCAACCACAGTCTAGTAAATCCAAATATTACATAAGTTTACAGAATTTCTCAAATTCCTTACATTTGTCCAAGAGGGTGATCACAATCCTCCCTTGATCTGACAGTAGCAATCTCCAACTACCCCATAGCAAATATCCAGCTACTATGCACCGCTCCTAGAATCTCCTGGGAAGGGTTTAATACATTTAAAACATAAAACGTGTGCGAAAGGCCCAGTAGGATATAATTTAAAATGACTTAAAAGTAAACGAATAAATAAATGAGCGAGTAAATAAAGAAATGAATAAGTAAATAAAATTAGACATTCAGTCCCGACAGAACAGCCGGAACCTCACATCCTTTTTCTCAAAGGAAATATAACTGAAAATAACCGTATTACAGGCTTCAGCAAGTAATTAGTACAAATTACTTACCTAACCAAGTGCCTCGCCTACCCGGACCGAGTTTCGGGTTCTGCCCCCGAGGACGCACTATCTGCATCCTATCTAGGCCTACAGCAATAAACTCTCTTACCAGTTCACAAGATCTATTTGCTTAAGAAATCATTCATTAACTTTCTAAAATTGTTATTATAACCCCACGAACTACTCAAGCTGCGGGCCCCATGACTGGGCGAGCCATGAGGTTCCATGACTGGACAAGCTATAGATTCCATGGACAGGACAAGCCATGGATTCCATAAACTCCACAAGCCATGGTTTTCAAAGAGTTTTTCTTTCGCAAACCAACCCTTTTCTTTAAAACATTTCCAAGGCCAAAATCTTTTTGGAAACAGGCTCACAAGAAAAAAAGGATAGAAATCCTACCTCGCACTATCAAACCTGGGACTAGCGTTGCCTTTTCCAGCTTTCGCTTCCTCAAGCCCCTTCATAGGACAACACTTTAGGATCAATTCTCATTCCTAAAGCAATCCAAATCTCATTTATGTACTAAGATTTTCAATTAGTGTGCCCTAATCCATTTTCATGTTTCAAATTATCATTCCAAGGGTTTTCAATCTCAAATCAAGGATTAAAGATGCTAATCCATTTGTCCTAAGTCCCCAAATGAAGCTAATTTGGGTTCTCCCCGGAAATAGGGGTCAAAACAGCATTTTCAGGCCAAACAGGGTCAAACCCGTGTGCACCGGTTGACCGGTGACAGAGCAGTGCAACACTACCGGTCGACCGGTAGTGTGCACACCGGTTGACCGGACCGGTCGACCGGTCAGCCTGCAATCCGGTCGACCGCATAGGTCGACCGGTTTCCATGTGATCCGGTCGACCGCACAAGTCGACCGGTGGAATCAGCTACGCAAGAAAAGCTCACGAAAATCAGTCTAAAAACCTGCAAATCCAGTCCCAAATTGAAATATTTCAAAGGGAAACCACTAGATCTGGGTTCTAGGTCCTAAACCAAGTCCAAAGAACCCAAGATCTCCAATTTCTACCCTAGTTCTACTCAAAAACCATCAAAATCCAGTTTGAACCAAAAATAAGTTTTGAAATTCAAAAACTTGAGATTCAAGAGAGGTTCTTTCAGTAATCTTATCTCGAATTCTTCTCTTGACGTTGAAAACGCTTTGAAACTCTTCTTTGGTTCAAGATCCGTTTGATTTGGAACAAAAACGAGAGTGAGAGAGAAAGAGAGAGAGCGAGAGAGTGAGAGTGAAGAAAGAGAGAGAGTGCACGGGAGAGGAAAGAGAAAAGGAAAGAAAAGAAAAAGAAAAAGAAAAGGAAAGAAAATGGACAAGTGTCAATATTTTAAAAAGAGCAGTTCAGAAATGCGCCCATACACACTTCTGGGTTAAAATAAATTATGGAGAATAATTTAAATACCTTATAATTATTTAAACTCACACGTGTCAGAAACATTTATTAATTAATACTCAATTAATAAATCCAGATTAGACACACTAATAATTTCAATTACCTTAATTAATCCCAATTAATTCTTCAGGGTGTTACAGCTCCACCCCCCTTAGGCAATTTCGTCCCCAAAATTAAGGCTAACCTCAAAGCGTAAACAGATGCGAATACTGCTCCTGCATCGTCGTCTCGAGCTCTCATGTCGCTTCCTCGACTCCATGGTGCTGCCACAACACTTTCACTAACGGGATCTCACGATGACGCAGACTCTTTATTTTCTGATCAAGAATCTGAACTGGTGCCTCCTCGTATGACGCGTCATCCTGTATTGGAATGTCAAACCACTGCACTATAGCTTCTGGCTTAGGTTGACATTTCTGAAGCATGGAGACATGAAACACGTCATGCATGTGAGATAATTCAAGCGGTAAAGCCAATCGATAAGCCACCAGTCTGATTCGTTGCACGATCGGAAATGGCCCCACATACCTTGGTGCAAGTTTCCCTTTCACACCAAACCGAACAATTCCCTTGCGTGGGTAAACCTTTAGCAAGACAAAGTCACCCTCTTGGAATTCCAAAGGCCTACGCCTTCTGTCAGCATAGCTTTTCTGACGACTTTGAGCTGTCAACAGTCGTTCTCGAATCACAGCTATCTTCTCATTATTCTCTTGAATGACTTCCGGTCCAGTGCTCAGTCGATCCTCTGGTTCCAACCAATGCACAGGTGACCTACAATGACGACCATATAGAGCTTCAAACAGTGCCATTCTAATACTGGCCTGATAGCTCTTGTTATAAGCAAACTTGGCTAGGTGCAGGTATTTCTTCCAGTTCCCACCAAATTCTAGAATACAAGCACGAAGCATATCCTCTAGAATCTGAATAACTCTTTTAGATTGCCCATCCATCTGAGGATGAAATGCGATGCTAAAATTCAAATCTATTCACATGGCTTCCTGGAAACTCCTCAAATACCTTGCATTGAAGCGGGTATCATGATCAGATGTAATAGACAGTGGCACTTCGTGTAATCTCACGATGTGCTCCAGGTACAATCCTAACAGAATCTTCTGAGAATACGTCGCACGGAATAGTATGAAGTGCGCGGACTTCGTCAACCTATCCACCACCACCCAGATGGCATCGTGCTTCAGCTCGGTTCTCGGTAGCCCCATCAGAAAATCCACAGTGATGTGCTCCCATTTCCATCCAAGGACAGCAAGAGGTTGCAACTCTCCCGCTGGCTTCTGATGCTCAGCTTTAATCCGGAGGCAAGTCACACATTCCGAGACATACTCACGAACGTCCCTTTTCATGCCTCTCCACCAATACTGTCTTTTCAGGTCCTGGTACATCTTTGTACTTCCCGGATGAATAGCATACCTCGATTTGTGTGCCTCTGGTAGAATCATCTTCTTTACGTCACCCGCCTTAGGAACAGTAAGGCGATTGCGGAAATACAAGACTCCATCCTCTCGGATTCTCCAATCCTCGAATTGCTCTCCATTCTGGATCTGAATCTAAATTCCTTGAAGGTGTGGATCCTGCCATTGACTCTGCTTAACCTATTGCACAATATCTGGTGTAGAGATCAGATTATACACCATAGCCTGGTTATGATCTTCGTAGAACTGAAGATCATACTCACTCACCACTTCAGACCTTTTCCAATCTTGCAAAGCTAATAGGCAAGTCACACATTCCGAGACATACTCACGAACGTCCCTTTTCATGCCTCTCCACCAATACTGTCTTTTCAGGTCCTGGTACATCTTTGTACTTCCCGGATGAATAGCATACCTCGATTTGTGTGCCTCTGGTAGAATCATCTTCTTTACGTCACCCGCCTTAGGAACAGTAAGGCGATTGCGGAAATACAAGACTCCATCCTCTCGGATTCTCCAATCCTCGAATTGCTCTCCATTCTGGATCTGAATCTAAATTCCTTGAAGGTGTGGATCCTGCCATTGACTCTGCTTAACCTGTTGCACAATATCTGGTGTAGAGATCAGATTATACACCATAGCCTGGTTATGATCTTCGTAGAACTGAAGATCATACTCACTCACCACTTCAGACCTTTTCCAATCTTGCAAAGCTAATGACGCCAGAGTCTCCGTCATCTTCCTACTAAGGGCATCAGCCACCACATTAGTTTTTCCAGGATGACATTGCAGAGTGAAGTCGTAATCTTCCATATACTCCACCCATCTCCTTCGCCTGAGATTTAAGTCTTTCTGAGTAAACAAGTACTTCAAACTTTTATGGTCAGAAAAGACCTGAAACTTTGCTCCATAGAGATAACATCTCCATATCTTCAAAGCAAATATTACCGCTGCTAGTTCCAAATCATGAGTGGGGTAATTTCATTCATGTGGTCTTAATTGGCGAGATGCGTACACTACCACGCGTCCACCTTGCATTAAGACACAGCCAAGCCCACTCCCTGAGGCATCAGAATACACCTCATATGGTTCTTCACTATCAGGAATAGTCAAGACTGGCGCACTTGTCAATCTGACCTTCAATTCCTGACAAGCATTTTCACATTCAGCGTCCCACTGGAATCTGACTTCTTTCTTGGTCAACCGAGTCATCGGTGCAGCAATATTTGAGAAGTCTTTCACGAAACGCTGATAGTACCCTGCAAGTCTGAGGAAACTACAAATCTCCACTACATTCTTCAGCCTTTCCCACTGTAGCACAGTCTCGATCTTGGAAGGATCTACAGAAATTCCCTGTCCAGAAATCACATGCCCAAGGAACTTCACTTCTGTCAGCCAGAAGTCACACTTCTCCTTCTTAGCATACAACTGGTGTTCTCGAAGAGTCTGAAGAACAATTCTCAAGTGCTGCTCATGTTCTTCCCAAGTCTTCGAGTAAACCAGTATGTTGTCAATGAAGACGATCACGAACCGATCTAAGTACGGTCGAAAAACATGGTTTATTAGATCCATGAATGCAGTCGGGGCATTCGTCAACCCAAAAGGCATTACAAGAAACTCGAAGTGTCCATATCGAGTTCTGAAAGCAGTCTTCGGAATGTCTTCCTCCTTGATTTTCAGCTGATGGTACCCAAATCTCAAGTCAATCTTAGAGTAGAATTGTGATCCACCCAACTGATCGAACAACTCATCAATCCTCTGTAGTAGGTATTTGTTCTTCACCGTCACCCTGTTCAATTGACGGTAGTCAATGCACAACCGAAGAGATCCGTCGTGCTTCTTCACAAATAGCACCGGTGCACCCCAAGGGGAAGTACTATTCTGGATATATCCCTTTTCTGCCAGCTCCTCAAGCTGCGTTCTTAATTCTTTCATCTCCGCCGGAGCCATCCGATATGGAGGAATGGAAATAGATGTCGTTCCCATAACCAAATCAATATAGAATTCAATCTCCTGATCTGGCGGTAAACCAGGTAGCTCATCAGGAAATACATCTGTAAACTCATCCACTATAGGGATTCCCGCACTATCTCCAGTTATCTCGGGTTCACCTTCTAGAGCAAGAAGAGAAGAAAAACATGCTAAGTTCCTCCATCCCCCAACGCCGTACTTCAAAAGTCGTTCCCCCAGGACTGGGTTCATATCTGCCTGATAAGAAATCATTGTTCCGGAATTCATCCCCAAAGTTACTTTTCTACAGTAGCAATCAATAATCGCACCGCACCTTGACAGCCAATCCATTCCGAGTACCACGTCAAACAGGCTCATCGAAAGGATAATCAAATTTGCTCTCAATCGCTCACCGTCAATCGTAATTTCACACGATTTACACACACTCATTACCTCCACACATCCCAGTAGATAGTTCAAAGTCATCGGGACTTCTAAATTCTCATATTTCAGTTGCAAGGTTCGTACAAAAGAACTTGATATAAATGAGTGTGTGGCACCTATATCAAACAACATGTGAGCAAAAGAATTAGAGATTAGAATCATACCCTCAACCACCGCGTTGCTGGTCTGACCTCCAGAGCTGCCTCCTGCCAGGGTATAAGCTTATCTATATACTTTCCCTTTCCCTCTGTCACCAACATTAGGCCGTTGAGTCAGAGGCCGATACTGTTGTGGTAGAGGTGGTTGTACCAGTCTCGGCGCTTGAGGCCAGAATTGTGTAAACGGAGGCGGTTGATAAGTCAGCATAGGAGGGTATGGCATCTGTTGTGGCTGATATGGTGGCATGTACTGTGGTGGCCCTTCTTGACTGTAGGAAGCGTCACTTTGGGCTTGTTGAGCCGGCAGCCGATTAGGACAATTCCTCCTAATGTGACCCACCTGCCCACAATGGTGACACCTGGGCCCGTATGGAGCATTTCTATCACTTTCAGATGAACTACTGCCACCGCTTATCATTTCCCCAACCATCTGTCCCTGGTTGCGGTTTCTTCTACCACTTCGTTGTGGCCCACCTGAAACAGAAGGTCTACCAGAGACAGAGACTCGACCAGTTGCCTCTTTACTTTGGTGATAGGCCAAGTTATCCTGTTCCACCCTTGTAGCAGCAGCTATCAAATCCCAGAAATTCTGAATCCTTAAGGCCACCAATGACCTCCTCACAGAATTCTTGAGGCCCTTTTCAAACTTAAGACATCTAAGGTGTTAAGATTCCACCAAAGATGGCGCAAACTGGGATAGGTCATTAAACTTTGCCTCATACTCCCTTACAGACATGTCACCTTGCAGTAGAGACATGAATTCCAGCGCTTTTTCATCCCTATAACTCAGAGGAAAGTACTGCTCATTAAACAGTGTCTCAAATTGCTCCCAGGTCAGTCCTGTAATATCTATTCTTCTCTTGACCTGTTACCACCAAGTATTTGCTAAACCATCCATCTTGTATACCGCAAATTCCACCCAGTATTCATCTGGGACTCCCATAGTACTCAAGTGCTTGACTATGGAGTCTAACTGGAACTCTGCTTCCTGGGGTCCTCCCTCACTATTAAATGAGGGATAGGCACACGCCTAAATTCCCGTAAGTAACCTTGCTTCCTATCCTCAACCGGCCGCTCGTTTTGAGCTCTAGTGGCCATGCCTTGAAAGGCAGCATACATGACATCCAGAAATCCCTGATTCTATTGTGCCGATTGATTACGGGTCTACTGCGAGGCGTCATTTCCTTTAACTAAAATAACACTAGACTATTCAATGAATTACAGATGTCACACATGTATGTACAATCCTGGGGTTTCTTAACCTAGTGCTCTGATAGCACTCTTGTCACGCCTCGGGGTGGGTGACGTGGAGCTCGATTAGGGGTTAATAAAGCAGATTTCCTGACAAGCCCCACTCAACTGCATTAAAATATAAATAAATTATAGAATTCCGGAGCCTCTAACACACAGGGCTCCACCCCAAAGCACATACAATATCGTACATACATGCTCATGTAAATAATCATTGCAACAGACATCAACCACAGTCTAGTAAATTCAAATATTACATAAGTTTACAGAATTTCTCAAATTCCTTACATTTGTCCAAGAGGATGATCACAATCCTCCCTTGATCCGACAGTAGCAATCTCCAGCTACCCCGTAGCAAATATCCAGCTACTATGCACCGCTCTAAGAATCCCCTGGGAGGGGTTTAATACATTTAAAACATAAAACGTGAGCGAAAGGCCCAGTAGGATATAATTTAAAATGACTTAAAAGTAAACGAATAAATAAATGAGCGAGTAAATAAAGAAATGAATAAGTAAATAAAATTAGACATTCAGTCCCGACAGAACAGCCGGAACCTCACATCCTTTTTCTCAAAGAAAATATAACTAAAAATAACCGTATTACAGGCTTCAGCAAGTAATTAGTATAAATTACTTACCTAACCAAGTGCCTCGCCTACCTGGACCAAGTTTTGGGTTCTGCCCCCGAGGACGCACTATCTGCATCCTATCTAGGCTTACAGCAATAAACTCTCTTACCAGTTCACAAGATCTATTTGCTTAAGAAATCATTCATTAACTTTCTGAAATTGTTATTATGACCCCACGAACTACTCAAGTCGCGGGCCCCATGACTGGGCAAGCCATGAGGTTCCATGACTGGACAAGCTATGGATTC
>NW_010362623.1:918144-918416 GCF_000414095.1 Morus notabilis
AGGACAACACTTTAGGATCAATTCTCATTCCTAAAGCAATCCAAATCTCATTTATGTACTAAGATTTTCAATTAGTGTGCCCTAATCCATTTTCATGTTTCAAATTATCATTCCAAGGGTTTTCAATCTCAAATCAAGGATTAAAGATGCTAATCCATTTGTCTAAAGTCCCCAAATGAAGCTAATTTGGGTTCTCCCCAAAAACAGGGGTCAAAACAGCATTTTCAGGCCAAACAGGGTCAAACCCGTGTGCACCGGTCGACCAGTGACAG
>NW_010362623.1:918587-931834 GCF_000414095.1 Morus notabilis
GTCGACCGGTGGAATCAGCTGCGCGAGAGAAGCTCACAGAAATCAGTCTAAAAACCTGCAAATCCAGTCCCAAATTGAAATATTTCAAAGGGAAACCACTAGATCTGGGTTCTAGGTCCTAAACCAAGTCCAAAGAACCTAAGATCTCCAATTTCTACCCTAGTTCTACTCAAAAACCATCAAAATCCAGTTTGAACCAAAAATAAGTTTTGAAATTCAAAAACTTGAAATTCAAGAGAGGTTCTTTCAGTAATCTTACCTTGAATCCTTCTCTTGACATTGAAAACTTCTTTAAATCCTTCCTTGGTTCAAGATCCGTTTGATTTGGGACAAAAATGAGAAAAAGAGAAAGAGTGAGAGTGTGTGAGAGAGAGCACGGGAGAGTGAGAGAGAGACGCACGGGAAAGGAAAGAGAAAAGGAAAGGAAGAAAAGAAAAAGAAAAAGAAAAGGAAAGAAAATGGACAAGTGTCAATATTTTAAAAAGAGCAGTCCAGAAATGCGCCCATACACACTTCTGGGTTAAAATAAATTACGGAGAATAATTTAAATACCTTGGAATTATTTAAACTCACACGTGTCAGAAACATTTATTAATTAATACTCAATTAATAAATCCAGATTAGGCACACTAATAATTTCAATTACCTTAATTAATCCTAATTAATTCTTCAGGGTGTTACATGGGCTGTGCTTGGCACGGCCCTGCCGGCCATGCCAGGGCCGGACCTGAGCAGAAACTCTCATGCCCGAAATTGGCCCGTAGCCCTAGTCCATAAGGGTCAGGGCCGGGCCAGGGCCGACCCTGGCCCTTCATAAGCCGGCCCTGGCCCTTGTAATTTTTTTTTGCAAAATTTGATAAAAAAAAAAGAAAATATATCATATGCCCCCAAAAGATGTGATTTTATTGAATTTAGATAATACGAATAAGTACACATAAATAACTACATCGTTAAAAACCTTGCCAAGTAAAACCCGTGGGGAGATTGGGACAAAACCTTAGCGAAGGAAAAAAGAGTGCAGTATTCTAAGATAAGTAAATTACAAAACCTAAGTGCTTCCAGAAGATTATGTTATTTTTAAGTTAGAAAAATAGTCTTGCATTGAATCATCTGTATATTGTTGTTTTCATCTTCTTGCATCTTCCCAGTTTTTAATGCACATTAGCCCTCCAAGATATCTGGATCCATTCTGCTTCTCTTCTCATCAAGAATTCGGTTGCTTGCACTAACTGCTTACTCTGATTCTACCGTTGACACTGGAGTTATCAGAATGTCACGAGCTATTACGAACAGTGTTAGAAAATGATTGGTCTTGCTCTTCCAGCACTGTAAGATGTCCAGTTTGTCGTCATCGATAACAAAATTTACTTTAAAATATTTTACCAGTTCGGTAGACGCTTGTGTTGATGACGATCTTGCCATTTTCTCTTTCTTCTTCAAAAAACCCCACGACGAGCCTTTAGGCCCCAAACTGCTAGTTGACGTCGAAGTTCCCTGTTCTTTTTGACCTGTGATATATTTTGCTTCATACAAACTAAATAACTTTTCTAACATTTTTCTAGCGTCAGTAATAGTTAGTAGCATATCAATACCTAAATTTGTTGTTGTAGCAATCATCAAAGATTCAGTCTCATCTACTCTGCACCTAGGATCTAAAATGGTTGCTAATGCATATAACATAGGACAACCTAACCAAAAACTTTTAAATTTAGTTTCTATTTGCTTAACTATGTTTCCAAAAAGTTTAGTGTCCCTATAATAAGAAAATGTTTCTGAAATATTAAATAGTTGATGTAAAGCTAAATGTGTAGTAAGATAATAAACTCCGGAAAGTAATTCAGTAGCATTGTAGAAAACTTCTAGAAATTTAAAACAATACTCACTAATCTGTCAATCTGTATCGAAAATTAAAAGCTGATCATTCTTACTGTTTACATACGTTGTGACGAGCTGTTCATACTGATACGAATCCCACCAACAACATGATGAAACCCATAGCCAAATATGGGATACGATTCAAGATCTTCAAGAATTGATGGAAACCGCGACCCGTTGCTTAGCAAAGTAAGAACCTTGGTATGGTGAAGACGCCACAAACGAGGCTGGAAATCTTTTTGATAAGTCAATTTGAATGCCACAAGGAAACCTTGATAAGTTCGGAATAGTTTCTTCAAGAGCTCAAGAAGAATATCTCACAATGTGAATAAAACATCAAAACTTTTTTATTAATCTGAATTTTAGCCTTAAATAGCCAAAAATAAGATGAACGGTTTAAAAATTATAAAAGTCCTAATCTACCCTTAATGAGCTAGAGCCTAAAGCAAGATAATCACCTAAATATAAGATAAAACATGCCTAAAGATAATCTTAAGGAAAGAATCCGAATTTGACTATAAGTCCTTCCTTAAAACGCCTAAAAGCTTATCCTAGGGAAGGAATCCGAATTTAAATCCAATTCCTTCCTTCTAAACGCCTATTATGGAATTTAAATGTTTAAAACTAAAACTTAAATCCAAAAAGATAGAATGATAACGAAATCAAGTCTTTATCTGCAATTTTGACTTGATTCCTGGCTGGAAAATACGCCTACATCCTCTTGGACTCCCCCTTGCATGTGTATCTTAGAATGACATGCAAGTTGGATCGTGAGTGTTCCTTGCATCCCTGATGTCCTCATCAGAAATGGGAGTGCAGCCTTCAACATTAAATAGCCTGAATTTCACCTATGACTCACGTCAGTTCACTACAACAAAAAGGGTTATTAGCAACAACATTATTAGCGATGACATTTGTCGTTGCTAAATTACCGTATTAGCGACGAGATGTCGTCGCTTAAAAGAGAACAAAATTTTTGAATGACTTGTCGTCGTATTCCATATTTACGATAACACGTCGTTGCACAAACTTTATCTAATTACGACGACATGTCATTGCTAAAATGGAACTCCATATTAGCGACGACAATAATCATTGGCGCCAAAACCAATCTGGCGCCCATAAGTTTGGCGCCAGTTTGGACATTATTTGCGATGACATGTCGTTGCAAATATTGAAGGTTACAACTGGCGGTGACGTGGCCAAAAAGAGGCAAAAAATTTGGCAGTTTCCCGTGAATAGGTTCCAGATATTTCTTTATTTTTTGCGAAAACTATGCAAAACGTCGTCATAAAAAATGGTTCCAGAAAATTCTTTTCAGAACGACTTTTTTGTGACGACACGTGTCATCAGAAAAAAGGGTTCTAGAAAATTCTATTAAGAACGACTATTATTTGCGACGACATGTGTCGTCATAAATAACTAAGCATTTAATTTTTCCCAAAAAAAGGGCAGAAACTTTGGCGGTTTCCTAAAAATTATTTGCGACGACATTGTTAATGTGTCATCACAAAAAAGGAGCCAGGGTATATTCCTCAAGAATATTCTCAGAAATATTAATGAGGTGGAGAAGAACGTCATCGTTTTAACATTAATTACGATGATGATTTAATTTTTTTAGGCGCATCTGACTATTCCTGTAATATTATTTGAATTCTTAGAGCTGAGCTCCAGAACTATATATGAAGGATAAAGATTCTCTAATATTTGTTAGATTAGCTGAAATATGTTCAATTCCTGCATGAACTACTAAATTGATTATGTGACATGCACACCGTTGATGAAAAATTTCCCCCCCAAACGCTGGTTTCAAACTACATTTAAACATGTTAATTGCAGCCGTGTTAGCTTATGCATTATCAAAAGTAATGGTTAAAACTTTATCTTATATCCTATAAAACTCAAAAATTTCCATTATTGTTCCTAAAATAGCATTTGCGATATAAGGATATGGACATAAACGAAAATCTATTATTCTCTTTTGTAAAACCCATTCATCATCAACATAATGCGTCGTAACGCATAAATATTTAGTTTTACTGCAGCCCTCCCATAGATCAGAAGTACAAGATACAATAGCATTAAAAGACCTAAAATTATCAACTAGAGATTGTCTCATTGCATAAAACACTTTCATGCAATCAGAACGAGTTGTGTTTCTACTTACCCGTTTAAATTGCGGGCATAAGGCCATCTATATGAATTCTTCAAATGTCACATCAGCTGTAAAAGAAAGAGGTAATTCGGCACTAGCTATAAACTTAACTAGTGTCTCACGAGCACGTTATGCATCATATGTAAAATTTTACAACCCTTGTGATGTGAGTGATAGTATTTATTGGCGGGAGTCCACACTCCCATCTTGGTGCAACGGTAGACATACTTTTCAATGTCTATCCAGATGACCAGTACCCCCACTTTTTTATTAGAAAAGTGTTTTTTACATTACTTACATACCGCACAAATTTCTATTTCACCTATTTTTAGATTTGGTCGAGGCTCCTCTGTAAAATGCTACCATGCAAGAGAAGTTCGCGGTCTTTTTCCCCTGCTGCGTTCTCCAACTTCCTCGTTGTGCACTGAAGCATTATCAACCGGAGCATTTTTCAGTTCAGTGAGAGTGGGGCGGTGAGGCATCATTCATCCTCGAAAAATGGCTCATCACCAAGCTCAGGGAGAGCAGTGAATTAGGAAAGTTTGATGCGGCCATTTTTTGGAAATTGATTGAACTTAAACTTTATAAATGAAAGAGCAAGAAAATGTGTGATCGTGAGAGAAAAGCTTAGAATCAAAATTAAAGAGACAAGATGAGAGATAGAATGAGAGTGAGATGAGATGTTGAGAGTGAATTGTTGGGTGGGATTTAGGTTGGAATTAAGGGGTATTTATAGGGAATTTTGGGGGCTTTTTCGGATTGTGACCGCGGGCCCAAGGTCAAAATCCTCACGGTCTGGAGGGCTTTTTCACGGGCCTTGACCAAGTCGAACAAAGGCCAAATCTGAGCTTGGGCCAGGCCGCGGGCCTTCACAATCTAGGGCCGAGCTTGGGCCGCAGGCTGAGAAGCCGCATCCCAACCCTAGCCGATCAAACGTGCTGGGCCGGCACGAACCGTAACAGTACCTTACCAGGCCGTACTGACTCCAACATTGTTACGGGCTGGGCGGGACTGTCCATGGACGGCTCGGCCCATTTGACACCTCTAATGGTGTTGGAAAATATGGTAAAAGTCATGCAGTGAAATTTTAAAAAAAAATTTATTAAACAAAAACAAAGCCGAATCATGTTCATGATACTATATATCATAAATGTATAATATTTATATCATACCTCTAGGAGATGAACTGTTGAATCTTGAAAGCGACTACAACAAACGGAATAGACACCGGAAGAGCCTCAACCAACAAGACTTCTCTGTTATTCTCTTTTCCACGACCGGAGTGCGAGTGGGCACACATCGTTCAATCTCCTACACGGTATCTTGAACTCTTTCCAACCATAAGAGAGCCAAGGGAAAAATAATCTTGATGCTTGATCAATTTTACCACTCAGGATCCCTTACCAATAGCCCCCAAAGAGTCTCTCAAGTGATCTAATTGACTCTACGACATAAAGGGTTATTTATGGAGGTAGGTTAGACTTATTTTGCAATTAAGTTAAGTTTTTGGATCAAAAATCGCGATTAAAATTGTAACTAGTCAGTGCCGTGGAGATTGTCCAGCTAACCATTAACTGGACGGACTTATTCGGTTGACCAAACAACGAACATTGTCAGTACTGCATAATGGGTCTGATTAACCGGTGAAGCCTGTTTTGTACCTTTATTTCAACCGATAAATAACTCTTGAATTAATTTAAGCACTTTATTAATTCAACCAATTATTCGATAAATCACTCATGAATTCATTTCATTGAAATTATAACCTATTGCAAAAATAACATAAGTAACCAAGTTGTAGGAAATACGTAGTTTTGAATTAGGAAAATATACGAGCTAGTAGAGGGACCCCATGGACATGTATTGAGTAAGCTCCTATAATCACGATAGTACTTGTTATTGTTAGCATTTATGCCCTTAGGAATAAATGTAATGATGTTCCTTGAGACATATTGACTATTAATAAAGATTTATTTCTTTCATATATCTATGAATTGTCCTCGTTACGTTCATATTAGTTGAATGTATGATAAGCAAACTGAAAGTCTGAGACTATCATTCTAAATCTTTAGGTCAGGCATGTAATGTGAAGAACATACAAAAGACAGAAATCTAAAAATGATAATCTAAAGCATATGATCCATAATCGAGGGAATAAAATTAGGCGCTTTATTCATGTTAAGATTGTTATGTTGTCTATTTCCTAATGAAGACGGCTTGTCTTGGTCATCAGAGGTGGGACTCCATGGGTAGAGACATTGATATAGTTTTAATGGTGAGATATATATTGGATCGGACCAAAGTTGAATTGTTTTAATAAATAATTCCGTTTGAATAAAACAATTCACTTTTGACGAATTATATGTTGTCATCTTAATCCTGAGACCGATAATGAACCTGTATCCTTGACTTGTATCATTTGATGTACCAAAGGAAAACATCCTGACATTATGTAAAGGTACGCTTACCGGTACATTAGGGGTACGACTCATGTATGCGTAGATTCGTTATTCATAGATAGTGAAATCCATAGCTCCTACAAAGAGTCAATGATATCCTCTTATGCATTATCTATGGATTGGAAAATACGAGCGCTCGGCCATTAGACTACTCTGTGTTATCTAGTGGTTTACTATTTGTAATGGTATCAATAGTGGTTTTCCGATGGTGTGATAATGGAACATAAGATAAATGTAATCAGGAAGGTAAAACGAAACTTGACCTCAAGTTGATTATGGATATCCTATAGGGATGATACACTAATATATTGAGTCATGGATGAGAGCTATTCAGAGCTTTGTAAATATGCTATATAAATCGAGAGTGCAGCTCTAGACTTTTAGTGGAGTAGAGCTAGAGTTTTATAATCATGAGACGGACTTGTTGGTTTACAAGTAGCGTTGTGATTATGGGAGCTTGATTTATATTTGTCCATCGTATCTCTTTGCTAGCTCACATATATTTTCTACATTTTGGTAACTTGTGTTATTTTCATAAAAGAGGTTCAAAGTTAATATGAGATCGATTAATTCATGAGCGATTTATCGGGTGAATTAATTGCTAAATTAATTCCAGATAATTTAGTTGAATTATTATTTTAAGAGTTGTTTAATATGGGAAGACTATTATATGACTATTTTGTTTAGGAAACTTCTCTATTGGGTTGCTTGAATCAAAATTGAGGTTCTGTGCAAGTTTTCCGTGTTGGAAAATTAGGAAAACAAGTTTCGCTAGTTCAAACAGGTCGACCAGTCTGGTAGACCGGTTCATGAAGGATAGGTCGACCGGTGAGTTATAACGTCTCTGTCACTGGTCGACCGGTTGTAACGTGTAGCGCATGCTGATGTGGCAAAACTGACTCTATAAGCGAGATAAACTTTGGAAAACCGAATAGTTACGAAAATATGACTTCCTAAACACTATAAATAGCCCATTAAGTCACATTATTCTTTAGATCACTTGAGAGACTTTTTAGGGGATATTGGCAAAAGATTCCTGAGAGGAAAAATTGTTTAATTCTCAAGAATGATTTTTTCTTTGGCTCTCTTATGGTTGGAAGGAGTTCAAGAATACCAAGAGGAGATTGAACGACGTGTACCCACCCGTACTCCAATCATGGAAACGAGAATAGTAAAGAAGACCAGTTGGTTGAGGCTCTTCCAGTTGCTGTTTGGAACGCTTTGATCTGTCAGACATGTTGTTTCTTAAATCTCTAAATGTATGATTTAGATCTTTAGTATTTATGTTATATAGCAATATGAACATGTTTTTGGTTGGCTTTGGCATTGATTTAAATTTTTTAAAATTCCTCTGCGCACTCGATGCCGTATTTTCCAACAATTGGTATCAGAGCCTTGGTTATTTGTTCATGATTATGCTATGTACATAGATTCGTGATCTAAAAAATATCTCCTTTATGATCGAATTGATATTTTACAGAGTTGGCACTCTAAGGTTTCTATATTTTTTGTTATCGTGAATATATGGTGAATGGATGATTAAATATTGATTATTATTTATAAATTATCAATGGTTTTTTATTATTTAATTATTACCGGTTATGGTTCCTTAGAGTTTAGAATGGTTATATAGGAATTTGTTCTTGGCAATGTAATTAGATATACGGCCTATCATCGCCGTTAGGGTTTATTTTATTTTCTTTTGTAGAAATTTTGTAAACCGGAAACGGTATAGGAATTTTCATCTAAAATTTATTAGAGGAGATTTATCATGGATTTTGAAGATGGATCTTGAAGATGAAGGATGTAAAGGTATCTAATTTTTCTTAGTTTATAAAATTGTTTTGTGCTTTTGAATAAATTGAAAAACTACTTTGATTTTTGTTTTTTCGGATTTCGGGGACAATTTTTCAAAATTGTCAAAATTTTGGAAAATTCAAAAAATCTGGGTTACTGTCACACAGACGCCGGTTGACCTCTCCGGTCAGCTGGTTAGTGTAAGGCAGTTGACCGGTTAAGTATAACTGCTTTGTCACCGATCGATCGAACCTAACGTGGCAGTGCACAATTTTGAAGTGTTTTTTAGAGTTTTTCCAGAAAACATGAAAAATAATTTTATGATAACCAGAATTTGATCGTAATAAAGAATTCAAGGATAACCAGGAAGATTCAAGATGAAGGATCGATATATGTTTCAATTATTCTTAGTAATCTTTATTTTTCCTTTTCTCTATGATGGAACCATAATATTACGGTTATTATTATTATGTTTGTTGCCTAACTTAATTGCTTTGTATGATTGCATATAATATGATTTGCTATATATATGATAACATGTCATGTAGAATAGGGAGTGCCGCTCATTAAAATTGTTCATGCATATTTTTAACATAAAACATTGTTTTCCAAAAGATTGAGTGGGTGAGGATTTTTAAAGAAAAGACACATGGCCTCCATCGTTGGTCCGTAGGTAACACATGGTGATACCAACCCCTAGGAAGGAATTCGTTATGTACCGGTGTGGATCTCTGATAGGATAATTTATTTGAAGATATTTTATGGTTGTACACCCCTAGGTGACAATTATAAAATATGGATCAAATAGTTGAAACGATGGTTATACACTCAAGATTAATTTAATTATTAATCTCTCCTAGGAGCTCTATTAATTAAATTAATGGCCAAAGAAAATGATTATCAATATATACTAGACAGAGATTGATCCGGATGGTATATATTGATCGGAGGGGGTCCGTGTTTCCAATTAAATTTTACATGATCTCCCCTAGGAGACTTACAAAATTTTGAGTTGTGAATTATCGTTGTAAAGTTGTGATTTTTTCAAGGTTTTGACACACAAACATATTGGTTGCATTATGATATGTATATATGTTTGATTACTAAATATTTATGCAAGTTTGTTTATACTAGATATATGAATATTTATTGTAGATCAAAATGTCTACTAGCACATTATCATCGATACTTAATAAACACACTTTAACTGGCTAGAATTTTACCAATTGAAAAAGGAACCTAAAGATCGTCCTCACCTTTGAGAAACTAAATTTCATACTGAACGTATCTTGTCCTCCGGAGCCACCTGTTGATGCTCCTAATGAGGTTTTCCTAGCGTATCAATGCTGGAAGGACTCTGACAATATGGCTCGCTGTTATATGATGACGAGCATGTCCACTGTGCTACAAGCACAACATAAAGATTACATAACTGCTCGTCAAATTATGGATAATCTTGAGGACATGTTCGGTGGTCAAGCCGTTGAAAAACATGAGGAAGCCCTAAGTAACCTCATTAATTGTAGACAAAAGGTTGGGTCTTCCATAAAGGAACATATGCTGAAGGTGATGGGCTATTTGGCTAACGCTCAGACCAATGGGGCCGACATCGATGCTAAGTCACAATTGATCATGATCTTTAAGACTTTTTCGAAGGAGTATATTCCATTTAGGGCAACGTTCAATTTGAGTGAACAGAATATAACCCTGACAGAGTTGATGCAAGAACTCTAAAAGTTTGAGCGGATGATCAAGGGGTCAACTATTATGGAGGCCAACTAGGCTGAGGCATCTTCCTCCAAACTCCCTCCAGGGAATGGAAAGAAGAAGCAAGGAGCCAAGAAGGAAAGTTATTCAGTTCCGTAAAACAAGGGCAAAAACAAGAACAAGAAGAAGAACCCAAACAAGCTCAAGTGCTTTCATTGCGGGAAGGTGGGGCACATGAAGAAGAATTGCAAGGACTACCTAGCCTCTAAAGGCAAAGGAGGTGAGTGTGATATTGTCAGCCCCGGGGCAAGGGTCGGTGACGTGGAGCTCGATTAGGGGTTAGACGCATGATAATAAAGGAAATTCCCAATGAGCCCCACACTTAATTTAAATAAATTACAGGATCTATCAACAGGATCTTCAATACCGTACATACATGACATGTAAATAAAACATTACAGACATCAACCCCGGTCTAGAAATCTAAATATCAGAGTTTACAGAATTTACAAATTCTTACATATATACAAGAAGATGAACACAATCCTCACTTGATCGAATGGTAGCAAATAATCCAGCTAGAAAACGTGAATGAAAGGCCCAGTAGGATATAATTTGAAATAACTTTATAAATAAATGAATAAATAAATAAGCAAGTAATAAATAAATGAATAAGTAAATAAAATAAGACATTCAGTCACGACACAACAGCCGGAACCTCACATCCTTTTTCTCAAAGGAAATATATCTGAAAATATATGTATTACAGGCATCAGTAAGTAATTTATACTATGATAACTTACTTACACAACCACGTGCATAAGCCATATCACCCCTGGGCCGGGTTTCGGGTTCTACCCTTAAGGATGCACTCTCCACATCCTATCTTGGCCATCAGCCAGTTTACCAATTCGTAAGATCTCTTATCTTAAGAAATCATTCATTAAACTTTATGAAATCGTTCATTATAATCTCATGAACTACAACAAGCCATGAGTCCCATGAACTACAGCAAGACATGGTCCCATGTACTACAACAAGCCATGGGTACCATGAACTACAATAAGCCATGGGTTTTAAATACTTTTCTTTCACAAACAAGCCCCTTTCTTTAAAACATTTACAAGGCCAAAACTCTTTTTTTTTTAAAAACAGGCTCACAAAGAAAGGGTAAGAAATCCTACCTCATAATATCAAATCTGTGGCTAGCAGTGCACTATTTTCCGGCTTCTACTTCCTCAAGCCACTCTATCCGAGTCCTCAGCTAACACTGATACAAAACAACACTTTAAGATTTAATTCTCATTCCTAAAGCAATTCAGTCTCAATTATATCCTTTGATTTCCTATTAGTGTGCCATAATTCAATTACCGGTTTCACAAACCATTTCATGTTTCAAATCATCATTCCAAGGGTTTTTAATCTCAAAATATAGATTAAAAATGCTAATCCATCTACTCTAGGTCCCCAAATGAAGCTAATTTGGGTCTTCCTCAAAAACAGATGTCAAAACAGCATTTTCAGGCCAAACAGGGTCAAACCCCATGTACACCGGTCGACCGGTGACAGAGCAGTGCAACACCACCGGTCGACCGGTGGTGTGCAATCCGGTCAACTGAATAGGTCGACCGGTGAGGCCAATGCAATCCGGTCAACTGTACAAGTCGACCGGTGAAGAACACCAGTGCGAGAAAACTCACAAAATCAGTTCGAAAACCTACAAATCCAGTCCCAAATCACAATATCTCAAGGGACAACACCTAACTCCGGGTTCTAGGTACTAAATCAAGTCCAAAGAACCTGAGATCCCTAATTTCTACCATATTTTTAGTCAAAATCCATTTTGAACCAAAAATAAGTTTTTAAATCTGAAAATCCAAGTTTTAAGAGAAGTTTTTCAGAAACCTTACCTCGAATCCTTCTCTTGGCATTAAAAACTCTTTAAAATTCCTCTTTGGTTTGAGATCCGGTTGATTTGAGACAAAAACAGGAGAGAGAAAGAGTGAGAGAACGAGAGAGAATGAGAGAGTAAGTACGGGAGTGAAGAGAGAGAGAGAGAGAGTGACGTGCATGGAAAGGAAAAGGAAGAAAAAGAAAGAAAAAGGAAGAAGGAAAAGAAAAGAAAAATGGCCAGTCCAGAAATGTGCCCATTGTAGGATCTAGTTGTGATTTTTAATGAAAAATCATTTGAACAACAACAAACTTGTAGGTGGAATTTCAAAAAATTTTAACATATCTATTTAATTCCAAATTAAATGTAAACCACAACGAGAGATACATGCATGATATATGTTTATAGACAAAGGAATAAAATGACAATCATACCTTTGTGACGATTGAATCAAATATGACCACAAGGATCTTGTCTCACTATCTCACGTTCCGAGATGGAGAATTGCCGTGAAACAAGATCGTTGATCTATCGATACGATCACACCAAAAACCACTCGTTGATTCAAGACTATGACTCTAAGTGTTTTGGGATGAGAGAGTGGGCTCTTTTTTAAAAAAACCTAAGGAAACAATTTTTCCTTCAATTTTGTCTCAAAATTTCGGCCACCCTTAGGAGAGAAAAGTGTGAGATTTTTTCTTCTCTTAAAAACTCATAGTTAGGGTTTTCAATAAAATCCTTTTATAGGAGGAAATTCAAAAACTCAAACCCTAGATGGGATTTTCAAATTTCCCCTTCTCTCTAGGATCAAAATCCGAAATTCCCCATATCGCTAGGGATTTCTGAATTTTCCTGCAAAATTCGAATTCCCCATATAACAAGGGATTTCCGAATTTTCCAAAATAAAATCAACTTTCTCTCTCCTTTAGTTGCCAAATAAAATCATGTTTAAATTTTATTTTGAATTTTAAATTAATCACTATTAATTTCAAAATTCAAATTCATTCCTTTTATTTTTCAATTATCAAATAAATGAAAAATAACACAATGAATTTTTAAACATAATTATATAACAAAATATCAATTTCTATTTTCCCACTTATTAGAGCTAGCCTTGAGACCGAATGGACCCACATGAACAAAGCTATGGAATTACAATACTCGACTAACTTATCCCGATAAATTATCGACATAATTAATTCCGACATCGCACGACTCCACTAAAAGTTCAATGTCGAATAATCTCTCGATTCATATGTGCTATTTTCTGATGGTGTTAATACAATTTATCACACGGTCCACAGAATAAATGCATTATTATCCTTCGTAAATATCAGTGATCAGAATGATATAGAATATTACC
>NW_010362623.1:932922-933155 GCF_000414095.1 Morus notabilis
GTTGTCATGTGTTGATATCTTTGTCACTTCAACATCGCCTCTTTGTACAATCTCTCGGATGAGGTGGTACTTCCGCTCTATGTGCTTGGACCTTTTGTGGCTTCTAGGCTCCTTAGAGTTTGCTACAGTCCCACTATTATCGCAATACAGTACCATGGGCCTATCAGCTTCCGGAACAATTTCGAGTGATACAAGGAACTTCTTAAGCCATACGGCCTCTTTTGCAGCTTCAC